>NC_052308.1:77248350-77268391 GCF_016432855.1 Salvelinus namaycush | reverse complement strand
GAGAAGGAGGAGGAGGGGTGAGAGAACAGGGAGGTGTGGAGGAGAGGAGGAGGAGGAGGGTGAGAGAACAGGGGAGGAGTGTGGAGGAGAGAAGGAAGAGGAGGCTCAGGGTTAGGAGGTCTGCAGTCTGTACACACCTGCTGTGGACAGCGAGTGGTATTCAGGTGGGAGGAGTGTTTTTTCAGGAGGATGATTGGGGGTATTTCAGAGGGTCACGTGTCCCAGAGCCCTCCTGTTCAGGTTGGATTAACTTCAAACACCTAAGATGGCGTTCGGTACATGTTTGACCCTGGGTCACATTCATTAGTGTACACTCTAGCAAGATGTTTTGAAACAGAAAATGAAAACATGCGTTTCTTATTGGACAAGTTCAGGCCCTTACTCCCTGTTTGGGCCTATTTGCTTCCTAGTGAATACGACCCTGTTATGGTATGTTCCAGGTATAGAACCTGCTGCTGTGAGTTCCTGGAGGAAACCCCTGCGAGGAAACCCTTCCTGTCTGGCCTGCTTCTGCTTCAAACACCTGTGCTGGTCTTGTTCATTAGGGCAACGGACCATGTTTTTAAATGCTCTTCAACCGATTAACTCAAATTAATGTCTTATTGGGCAAGTCCAGGAAGTCCCTCCTTGTTTCAGTCCATTTTCTTCTGTTTGGTGTCTAATGAACAAGCCCCAGATAGGACCTTTCACAGGGAGGTGAATAACAACTAACCATGTCGGACCTGTTGTTTCTGAAGGAGGGGCAGTCTACTGGGCTAGTCAGGCAGTCTACTGGGCTAGTCAGTCAGTCTACTGGGCTAGTCAGTCAGTATACTGGGCTAGTCAGTCAGTCTACTGGGCTAGTCAGTCAGTCTACTGGGCTAGTCAGTCAGTCTACTGGGCTAGTCAGGCAGTCTACTGGGCTAGTCTACTGGGCTAGTCAGTCAGTCTACTGGGCTAGTCAGTCAGTCTACTGGGCTAGTCAGTCAGTTACTGGGCTAGTCTACTGGGCTAGTCAGTCAGTCTACTGGGCTAGTCAGTCAGTCTACTGGGCTAGTCAGGCAGTCTACTGGGCTAGTCTACTGGGCTAGTCAGTCAGTCTACTGGGCTAGTCAAGCAGTCTACTGGGCTAGTCAGTCAGTCTACTGGGCTAGTCAGTCAGTCTACTGGGCTAGTCAAGCAGTCTACTGGGCTAGTCAATCAGTCTACTGGGCTAGTCAAGCAGTCTACTGGGCTAGTCAGTCAGTCTACTGGGCTAGTTAGTCAGTCTACTGGACTAGTCACAGTCTACTGGGCTAGTCAGGCAGTCTACTGGGCTAGTCAGTCAGTCTACTGGACTAGTCAGTCAGTCTACTGGGCTAGTCAGCCAGTCTACTGGGCTAGTCAGCCAGTCTACTAGGGGGTAAAGGGATGAGTTTTTTCCAAAGGAAACCCCATTCCACTGTCCAAACTACTCCAGCCTCAACACATTCTCTGACACACACACACACACACACACACACACACACACACACACACACACACACACACACACACACACACACACACACACACACACACACACACACACACACACACACACCTTCCCTGGCATGAGAGGGAAGAGCTGTTGTCACGATGGGGTTCACTCAGTAGAAACCTCCTTGGACAGACGGTCACAGGGTTTCATAGTGCTCTGGTCAAAAGTAGCGCCCTACAGTATATAGGAGTATGGTTCCATTTGGGACATGATTACAACGTGACTACAGTTAGACGGTTCTCCTCTAGGTGGCAGTGTTTACCAGTGAATGAGAGGATATGTCATTCACGTTTCACTGTTTTTCTGCCTTCCTCGTTCCTATACAGGCTCAATATCATGGTCCATGCTGCTTGTTAGATCCCTGGCTACCCAGACTCCTTGCTACACCACGCCAACGGACGTTAGTTTCTTCTGTAGCAAACGACAGAGCAGTGGAAGAAGTTAGTGTGAGACGTCAGGCTAGGCTGTTATACCAGGTTAGAGAGCACATGCGCTCTTCTATCACAATGAACAAGGGAAATGGGATGGGGAAGGGGGATACCTAGTCAGTTGTACAACTGAATGCATTCAACTGAAATGTGTCTTCAGCATTTAACCCCTCTGGTCAGGTGACAGTGGAAGTGGAGAGGCTGGGGAATGGATAGTAATAATGAATAGTAATAATGAGTAGCAATAATGAATAGTAATAATTAATAGTAATACTGGATAGTAATAATGGATAGTAATAATGAATAGTGATAATGAATAGTAATAATGAGTAGTAATAATGGATAGTAATAATGAATAGTAATAATGAATAGTAATAATGAATAGTAATAATGGATAGTAATAATGAATAGTAATAATGGATAGTAGTAATGGATAGTAATAATGGATAGGCCGATATCAAGCTGGGGAACAGTCATTAGAATACCTACGAATAAAAAGTAACAATATTCTATGAAGTGTGACCTGTCTCTCTCTCTCTCTCTGTCGCTCTCTCGCTCTCTCTCTCTCTCTCTCTCTCTCTCTCTCTCTCTCTCTCTCTCTCTCTCTCTCTCTCTCTCTCTCTCTCTCTCTCTCTCTCCCCCCTCTCTCTCTCTCCTTGTCTCTCTCTCTCTCTCTCTCTCTCTCTCTCTGTCTCTCCCCCCCTCTCTCTCCCCCCCCTCTCTCTCTCTCTCTCTCTCTCTCTCTCTCCTTGTCTCTCTCTCTCTCTCTATCTCCCTCTCTCTCTCTCTCCCCCTCTCTCTCTCTCTCCTTGTCTCTCTCTCTCTCTCTCTCTGTCTCTCCCCCTCTCTCTGTCTCTCTCTCTGTCTCTCTCTCTCTCTCTCTCTGTCTCTCTCTCTGTCTCTCTCTCTCTCTCTGTCTCTCTCTCTCTGTCTCTCTCTCTCTCTGTCTCTCTCTCTCCTCATGTCTTTGTAGAATGTGTCTCTCTATTAATAGGGAGCTTGGTCATCTCTCTCCATTCCTTGGAGTCTGGAACGTGTCTGCATGCTTTACCACACACACACACATACCCCCCTCACACACACATCCATCGGCCCAACCCTTGTATTTAAATAACTTTCTCTGACTGACTGACTGACTGACCACCTCCCTGTCTCCTCAGAGAGAGAGAGAGAGAGAGAGAGAGAGAGAGAGAGAAAGAGAGGGAGAGAGAGAGAGAGAGAGAGAGAGAGAGAGGTGGTTTTTGGGCCACATGGCTTGGTTGTGTCAGTGAGAGTGTGTACTGCAACAGACAGACACACAGAGAGCCAAAGTGTGATCGTGGACCTAAGGACTTCAAGTTTGACCATCGGAAGACAAACAAGGTGACTGGACCGGAATATATTGGATTTTTACATGATATTACATACTGGAATTATGACAAAACTACGATAACCCAAAGGTAACTCACAGATGAGAATTTATACTGTACTGTTCCGTCCAAGAGAAGAAAAGCTCTGACAGAGACTGACAGTGTCCTCAAAAGACAGAGACTGACAGTGTCCTCAAAAGACAGAGACTGACAGTGTCCTCAAAAGAGGACAAGGTTGGTCGGCTCTTTTGAATTCAGCAGTTGGATGTAAATCCTGCATTTTATGAATGTCCACTATTCAAAGACTCAAGAAATACATATATTATGTGTCGATCTTCTAAGGATTCAAATATATATCAGAGGACTGAAGAAATATATATTTAAGGACACAAGAAATATATGGACTCAAGAAGATATTCTGCCTACTCAAGAGAGTGTCCTTTAGATGTGTGTGTGCACAGTGGTTCAGTCCAAGCCTCTCTGTACACGTGTGTGTGTGTGCACAGTGGTTCAGTCCAAGCTTCTCTGTACACGTGTGATCCAGAGAGCGTTTCACCCACGAGGGACGGCTGCGTTTTGGCCTGTTTTCTTTGTGACATACCCTGAGTCACCGACACATAAATAGAGACCCAGAAAATACCCAGAGTCCCTAGCGTCCCGGCAGAAACAGCAGAGCGAGAAGCAACCACGCACGCACGCTCACGCACAAACACACCTGGTTCATGAGTCGATACATTTAAGACTTGCTTTGTGTTGTCCCGTTTTCTCCTTCATCCTACTCCAGTATAGGACAGACACCCCCTTACCCCACAAACTCTCACTTCTGACCTCTAACCCTTGACCTCTGACCCCTGATCTCTGAACCCTGACCTCTGAACCCTGAATCCTGACTATGAACCCTCAGGGGGGTCAGTACCTCAACAAGGCGGCGGTCTTCTCCTCGCTTGGTGCCGCCCGCCTCTCCCAGCTGGCCCTGGGCTGCTCGGTGGTCGCCATGGTGAGCCACAGTGCGGGCTACAGCGGCGGGTCGTACGGCGTGTTCTGCATGGCGGTGTGGTGCGCGTGCTTCGGCATGACCACGGTGGTGTTCTTCCTGGACGCCACCCGTCTCCACGCCTGTCTGCCCGTCTCCTGGGATAACCTGACGGTGGCATTCGCCGCCCTGGCGACACTCATGTACGTATGACATCACATCACCATAATCACCGTTACACGTCATTATGTATGCATAACATCATCAAAATGAGACAAACAAGTGTTAGACATACATTATTATGTCATGAAGTAGACATGGGAGTCTTTCACTGACTAACCATGACATCACTGACTAACCGTGACATCACTAACATGACATCACTAAACATGACATCGCTGACTAACACAATCCCTCTCCTCTCCTCTTCTGCTCCTCTTCCTCTTCCTCTTCCTCCAGGTATGTGACAGCCTCGGTGGTTTACCCAGTCTACTTTGTCAGAGCAGAATGCCCCTACGCAGGCTGTGAGGTCCGAAACTTCCGCATCGCCGTCACTGTCTGCTCCATCGCCGGCTCCCTGGCCTACGGCGCCGAGGTGATCCTCTCGCGGGCCAAACCAGGCCGGGTCGTGGGCTACATGGCAACCGTCTCCGGCCTCCTCAAGGTTGTCCAGGGCTTTGTGGCGTGCATTATCTTCGGAGCGCTGGCGAACGGGACCGAGTATTCTCGTCACGTAGCGACGATTTACTGCGTGGTCGTCTACGCCGTCTGCTTCGCCATGACGACCGTCGTGGTTATATTGACCGTGTCCGGTCGCACCGGGTGTTTGAAGTTACCGTTCGACCGGTTTGTTGTTGTTTACACACTCTTGGCGGTTCTTCTCTACCTCAGCGCCTCCGTCGTCTGGCCCGTGTTCTGCTTCGACAGGAAGTACGGATCGCCAGAGCGCCCGTCGTCATGCCCGCGGGGCCGGTGTCCATGGGATAGTAAGGTGGTCGTGGCGGTGTTTAGCTTCGTCAACCTGGCGCTGTACGTCGCCGACCTGGTGTACTCACAGCGGATACGTTTCGTAACCCAGCAACCACGGGTGTAGAACAGAACGGAAGGAAGCGGAACCGAATGATACGGAACAGAATAGAATGGGAGAAAACTTTATTGTACACCCAGAAGTGAACATTCACACAAAGACAATATGCTTTGTCTTCCACCACCAACCACTGGTGAGGTGTAGAATAGGATGAGTAGGTAGAGCTAACTACTGACTCAGAGAGTAAGGGACGTCGACTATTCATCAATCAATCAAATGTATTTATAAAGCCATTTTTACATCAGCAGATGTCACAAAGTGCTTGTACAGAAACCCAGCCTAAAACCCCAAACAGCAAGCAATGCAGATGTAGAAGCACGGTGGCTAGGAAAAACTCCCTAGAAAGGCAGGAACCTAGGAAGAAACCTAGAGAGGAACCAGACTCTGAGAGGTCAGACCTCTTCTGGCTGTGCCGGGTGGAGATTATAACAGTACATGGCCATTAAGGCCATCACCTACTTGTATGAATGTGTCACCCTCTTTTAATGAAGAGCTTATATCTCACAACCATGTAACCATTGAGATATAAAGTATTCAGTCTTTATGCCCATAACAGCCAGCTAACCCTGCTACGACACCCCATTAGGGTGACACTCTACCCCAGTAACTGACCCCTCTCACACCCCTCTAGATATGATGGGGGATGGATGACATCACTAAACATGACATCACTGACTAACACAATCCCTCTCCTTCTCCCCTCCTCTGACTAGCCTGACAGACCCTACCAGACCACATCATTGGCATCTCTAGCTAAACCCCTATTATGCTGGCCTCCTCCCCAACTCCCTGCCCCTCCAGCCCAGACTACCACCACTCTATCTGGGGTGGAGGATGGGAGAGAGTAGCTCTACTTCTCCAACCCATGACACACTCCACTCTCCCTTTCCCCAGTACCAGCCACCTCCCCTGCCCCTCTACCCCCAGAACCCCCCCTCTCTCCCTGGGGTGTGAGGGGAGAGTGTGGCCTCCGTAGCAGCCAGCTGGTTGGGGCTTCTCTGTCAGCAGAACCAGAAGGAGAGGAACAGCATGGAATCTGACCAGCTCAGCACACTCTCACTGGGGTCTGCACATTTACATTGAGTCCTCCACCCTCTCTCTGTCTCTCTCTCTGTCTCTGTCTCTCTCTGTCTCTCTGTCTCTCTGTCTCTCTGTCTCTCTGTCTCGCTGTCTCTGTCTCTCTGTCTCTCTCTGTCTCTGTCTCTGTCTCTCTGGCTCTCTCTCTGTCTCTTACTGTCTCCCCCTCTCTCTCTGTCTCTCTCTCTCTCTGTCTCTCTGTCTCTGTCTCTGTCTCTGTCTCTGTCTCTCTGTCTCTCTGTCTCTCTGTCTCTCTCTCTGTCTCTGTCTCTCTGTCTCTCTGTCTCCCTCTCTCTCTCTGTCTCTCCTCTCCTCTCCTTTCTTCCTCCTCTCATTTCCTTTCCTCCTCTCTTTTCCTCCTCTCCTTTCTTCCTCCTTTCCTTTCCTTTCCTTTCCTTTCCTTTCCTTTCCTTTCCTTTCCTTTCCTTTCCTTTCCTCTCCTCTCCTCTCCTCTCCTCTCCTCTCCTCTCCTCTCCTCTCCTCTCCTCTCTTCTCTTCTCTTCTCTTCTTCCTCCTCACCTTTCTTCCTCCTCTCCTCTCCTCAGCTAACTGTGTCTCATCCTCCTCTTCTGCAGTGTCTAATCCAGGCTCAGGGTGTCTTAGTCCCGTTGTCAGGCACGACAGGAAGTTATCAATCCCATAAACACCCTACCGACCATCTCCATGATGATTTCAGAACCCAGTTTGCAGTTCCGTTGTGTTGTGTTGTGTTGTGTTGTGTTGTGTTGTGTTGTGTTGTGTTGTGTCAGAATACTGTCTGTTTATTTGCTTGTGTCTTAAAGTGAGTGCTATTAAGAAGTTATATTATCAAGTTTTGTAAATTGAATAAATTATAAATGGATTAACATGGAAAAATCCAGGACTTTTGTGATACATCTTTGTGTTGATTTTGCAGCTATAAATAAAGTTATATAATTTGGGATTGATACCATCACTCTAAGACTTTGTAGATATATTGTATTGTACAGTACTAAACGTGTGTGTGTGGTGTGTGTGTGTGGGTGTGTGTATGTGTGGGTATGTGTGTGGTGTGTGTATGTGTGTGTGGTGTGTGTGGTGTGTGTATGTGTGTGTGTATGTGTGTAGTGTGTGTATGTGTGTGTGGGTATGTGTGTGGTGTGTGTATGTGTGTGTGGTGTGTGTATGTGTGTGTGGTGTGTGTGGTGTGTGTATGTGTGTGTGGGTATGTGTGTGGTGTGTGTATGTGTGTGTGGTGTGTGTGGTGTGTGTATGTGTGTGTGTATGTGTGTAGTGTGTGTATGTGTGTGTGGGTACGTGTGTGGTGTGTGTATGTGTGTGTGGTGTGTGTATGTGTGTGTGTATGTGTGTAGCGTGTGTATGTGTGTGTGGTGTGTGTGGTGTGTGTATGTGTGTGTGGTGTGTGTATGTGTGTGTGGTGTGTGTGGTGTGTGTATGTGTGTATGTGTGTGTGTGTGTGTGTGTGTGTGTGATAACAGCCTCAAACAGTGCACAAACACTCTGTGGTGAAGATAATCTTTTTTCCGTCTCTTCTCCCTTTCCTCTACCCCCCCTTCTCCCTCTCCTCTACCCCCCTTCTCCCTCTCGCCCCTCTCTCCTCTTCCTTTCCCTCTCCTCTACCCCCCTTCTCCCTCTCGCCCCTCTCTCCTCTTCCTCTCCCTCTCCTCTACCCCCCCTTCTCCCTCTCCTCTACCCCCCTTCTCCCTCTCGCCCCTCTCTCCTCTTCCTCTCCCTCTCCTCTACCCCCCTTCTCCCTCTCGCCCCTCTCTCCTCTTCCTCTCCCTCTCCTCTACCCCCCCTTCTCCCTCTCCTCTACCCCCCTTCTCCCACTCGCCCCTCTCTCCTCTTCCTCTCCCTCTCCTCTAGCCCCCCCCTTCTCCCTCTCCTCGACCCCCCTTCTCCCTCTCGCCCCTCTCTCCTCTTCCTCTCCCTCTCCTCTCCCCCCCTTCTCCCTCTCGCCCCTCTCTCCTCTTCCTCTCCCTCTCCTCTACCCCCCCCTTCTCCCTCTTCTCTACCCCCCTTCTCCCTCTCGCCCCTCTCTCCTCTTCCTCTCCCTCTCCTCTACCCCCCCCTTCTCCCTCTTCTCTACCCCCCCTTCTTCCTCTCCCTCTCCTCTACCCCCCTTCTCCCTCTTCTCTACCCCCCTTCTTCCTCTCCCTCTCCTCTACCCCCCCTTCTCCCTCTTCTCTACCCCCCCCTTCTTCCTCTCCCTCTCCTCTACCCCCCCTTCTCCCTCTTCTCTACCCCCCTTCTCCCTCTCGCCCCTCTCTCCTCTTCCTCTCCCTCTCCTCTACCCCCCCTTCTCCCTCTTCTCTACCCCCCCTTCTTCCTCTCCCTCTCCTCTACCCCCCCTTCTCCCTCTTCTCTACCCCCCCTTCTTCCTCTCCCTCTCCTCTACCCCCCCTTCTCCCTCTTCTCTACCCCCCCTTCTTCCTCTCCCTCTCCTCTACCCCCCCTTCTCCCTCTTCTCTACCCCCCCTTCTCCCTCTCCCTCTCCTCTACCCCCCTTCTCCTTCTCGCCCCTCTCTCCTCTTCCTCTCCCTCTCCTCTACCCCCCCTTCTCCCTCTTCTCTACCCCCCTTCTCCTTCTCGCCCCTCTCTCCTCTTCCTCTCCCTCTCCTCTACCCCCCCTTCTCCCTCTTCTCTACCCCCCTTCTCCCTCTCGCCCCTCTCTCCTCTTCCTCCCCCTCTCTTCTACCCCCATTCTCCCTTTCTTCCGCTGTTGCTTCGCTCGGCTCTCTCTGTTCATTCTCCTGCTCACCTCCTTCTGCGATGGAATCTACTACAGACAGATGGAGTTTGAAGATGGATGGAGGGAGAGAGGGGGATGAGGTAAGGGAGGGTGGGAGGTTTGGGGGGACTCAGGTTAGCAGTCCAAAGAGATCAAATCCGCCCATCACACACACACAGACACACACACACACACACACACGATGAGAGTGATCTGTGTGGACAGGTGTCCATCCTAACCATCATGAGGTTCCTGCCTCTCCTGCCAGAGGGACTATAGAGAGTATGTATTCATACTGGGCCTGCAGCCTAAATGGGACCCTATTCCCTATTTAGTGCACTACTTTTGACCAGGATAGGGTAACATTAGGGACGCAAGCTGGCTCGTTGTCATGACAAATCTGTCACGGCCCCTGGGCCCACATTGATGATGTCACTCACTGTCAGTCACTCAGCACTGCGTGGTGATTGGTTGTGGGTTTATTATTAGGCCTATATCCCTGACCAACCGGCGTTCCAAACCCAGATCTGCCCTCTGTGTGCTACAAGACTGTGTTTGTCTGCTGACCTAAAGCCTAGGCACCTTTGTTGCACATAGTGGAAATCTATGGTTAAAAACATCAAAGGGACAACTGACGAACCCAAGGCCTTTCTTACATGGTCAGTGCTATCAGGGATCCTTGGTGATATCCCTACCCTAAACCCTAACCTTAACCTTAACCCCTACCCTAAACCCTAACCCCTACCCTTACCCTAACCTTAACCCTAACCAAACCCTAAACCTACTCTTAACCTTTACCTTAACCATTTTAAATGTCAACTTCAATGGGGTAGGGACGTCCCAAGGATACCAGATTGCACAAGACCTTTCTAACATGGCTATGCTCTGAATGACAAGTATTACACAACCTGTTGGCTGTCTCTCTCTTTTGTGTTGTAGTTTTTAATCCGGCGGCCACCATTTGTAATTTCACCGTGCAGGGAGAAAGATAGCCCTACGGTGGAACAGGAACCATAGACTGAGAAATTTACATTTCACAGAACATCTTGTGGCTTGTGCCCTCTTCTCCCCCTCTCCTCCCTCTTTCATCTCTCTCTCTCCATTCTGTGCTCCCTCCTGCCCTCTTCTCCCCCTCTCCTCCCTCTTTCATCTCTCTCTCTCCATTCTGCGCTCCCTCCTGCCCTCTTCTCCCCCTCTCCTCCCTCTTTCATCTCTCTCTCTCCATTCTGTGCTCCCTCCTGCCCTCTTCTCCCCCTCTCCTCCCTCCTTCATCTCTCTCTCTCCATTCTGCGCTCCCTCCTAACCTCTTCTCCCCCTCTTCTCCCTCCATCTCTCTCTCTCCATTCTGTGCTCCCTCCTGCCCTCTTCTCCCCCTCTCCTCCCTCCTTCATCTCTCTCTCTCCATTATGTGCTCCCTCCTGCCCTCTTCTCCCCCTCTCCTCCCTCCTTCATCTCTCTCTCTCCATTCTGCGCTCCCTCCTAACCTCTTCTCCCCCTCTTCTCCCTCCATCTCTCTCTCTCCATTCTGCTCTCCCTCCTGCCCTCTTCTCCCCCTCTCCTCCCTCCATCTCTCTCTCTCTCCATTCTGCTCTCCCTCCTGCCCTCTTCTCCCCCTCTCCTCCCTCCTTCATCTCTCTCTCTCCATTCTGCGCTCCCTCCTGCCCTCTTCTCCCCCTCTCCTCCCTCCTTCATCTCTCTCTCTCCATTCTGTGCTCCCTCCTGCCCTCTTCTCCCCCTCTCCTCCCTCCATCTCTCTCTCTCCATTCTGTGCTCCCTCCTGCCCTCTTCTCCCCCTCTCCTCCCTCCTTCATCTCTCTCTCTCCATTCTGCGCTCCCTCCTGCCCTCTTCTCCCCCTCTCCTCCCTCCATCTCTCTCTCTCTCCATTCTGCGCTCCTCCGTCTGAGAGAGAGAGACAGATGAGCGCCCCGGAGAGAACTTGTCTGCCTGTGTTATTAGCTATGCGTATCTCTACACCCGACAAGCAGTGTGTGTGTGTGTGTGTGTGTGTGTGTGTGTGTGTGTGTGTGTGTGTGTGTGTGTGTGTGTGTGTGTGTGTGTGTGTGTGTGTGTGTGTGTGTGGTCCACGCCTCGCCTAGATGCCCCCTCTCCTCTCTGCAAACCAAAACTGATTCAGGCAGTCTGTGGTATTTTTAATAAATCTCTGGGGATTTCTTTTTCAGAAAAAGAGCGAATGAGTGTTGTCACGCCTCAGTACTCACACAGGGGAATAGATAGTGCCAAGGCAGTCAGTGTTAAATTGACTTGTGACAAGAGAGAGAGAGAGCGGGGGAAGAGAGAGAGAGAGAGAGAGAGAGAGAGAGGGGGGAGGGGGCTGGAAGGCACAAATCAATACGTTTTTCATTCAGACACTTTTCAAGATTAGTTGGAAGGAAAAACACAACTCTGTTTGAGTGTTTGAGACATTGAGTGATTTTGAACCATTCATTTTGCCACAGATGTTCTTTCTGCCTGCTACCATCTCTTCTTAGCTCCCTAAAATATTTATATTTCCTCACCATCAAATATATTCAAATACTCTGAGAGAGAGAGAGAGAGAGGCTAGTTTTGACACCACCAGTGGGACCGCAATAAATCAGGTGGCGGGACGAAAATGGCCCCGGGCCACAGGTTTCAGACCCCATCCTAGTGGCAAGGGGTAGATTTGGGAATGGGCATTGAGTGCTGATCTAGGATCAAGTCCCCCTTGTCCATATAAACTAAATTATTGTCATCTAAAAGACTAAACTGATCCTAGATCAGCACTCCTACTCTGAGACGCTTGATTAATATGGTCGCTGTACCTAAGGGGAACCTCTACCTAGGGTATAGCTGACGTCATTCTCATCCTGTACAGCTGACAGAGAGGGTAACAGCTGGGGTAGTTGGAACGGAACCCCCCTTGGCCGTGCATTCTGATGTGTATATATAGCTTCTGCTGGTATGAACGCTATTCCACTGCAAGGCATTCTTCTTTTCTCACTCCGTCCGAAGCCTGGGTTCAAATACTATTTGAAATCATTTCAAATACTTGATCTGTGCTTGATTGAGTTTGTGTGGCTT
This sequence comes from Salvelinus namaycush, assembly GCF_016432855.1. Classification (NCBI taxonomy): domain Eukaryota; kingdom Metazoa; phylum Chordata; class Actinopteri; order Salmoniformes; family Salmonidae; genus Salvelinus; species Salvelinus namaycush. Next base: position 77,256,208 of record NC_052308.1, on the reverse strand, counting down.
AATGGACGAATAGAATAGTTTGAAACACTGTAAACCCCACCTATCTGGCACTCCAGGCAGGCTAGAGCAAATATTTAAAATACTAATTGAACCCAGGTCTGCTCCACAGTTCAGTTCAGCACAGTGCAAAACAGAATGTGGTTCTACCTGCAGGTATCTGGAGCCCCAAACACACTGGACTAGGAAAAATGGAAACACAGTTTTTATCTACAAGGGACATTGGAGTCGTTTTAGAAGGAACACAAGAAATACAGAATACCGTTAATGAATGTATTCAGACAGACAGGGGACATAGCGCTCATTAAAGTGGGGACAGACAGTGGTTGAGCCTATGTCTAATTTTAAGGGTCTTCGTCAAATTACCCAGACAGACAGCAAGTACCCAGGGATCCAGGAAGGGAAAACTTCAAAGCCGACCAATCACATATACCTTTTAATATTCTACTGACTCACTAGCGAATGGTGGCTGTGTGTTTCTTGATTTGCAATTCTGTTCAAATCAATTAGGAAAACTTCGATTTGACCTCAACTTTTGATTTAAATACAATCCCCTCTGTGTCTAGTTAGGTCTTACAAAACTAAGTGTTATGAACCTTTTGTATAGTTTGATCACTGAATTTGTATTGAAATTGAATTAATAGCAGAGAGCATGTTCTGATAAGAAACAGATTGCTGTATGAAGACATGGCTACGTCCCAAATGGCTCCCTATCCTGATCAAAAGTAGCGCCCTACATAGGGAGGGAATAGTAGGGTGGCATTTGGGATGCTTCCCATATACATGTATAGGGCCCCTAGTAAAGCCCCTAGTAAGACCCCTAGTGAGTCCCCTAGTGAGTCCCCTAGTGAGTCCTCTAGTGAGTCCCCTAGTGAGTCCCCTAGTGAAGCCCATAGTAAGTCCCCTAGTGAGTCCCCTAGTGAGTCCCCTAGTGAAGCCCCTAGTGAAGCCCATAGTTACTCACCTAGTGAGTCCCTTAGTGAGTCTCCTAGTGAGTCCTCTAGTGAGACCCTTAGTGAGGCCTCTAGTGAAGCCCTAGTGAGTCCCCTAGTGAGGCCCCTAGTCAGGCCCCTAGTGAGGTCCCTAGTGAGTCCCCGAGTGAGTCCTCTAGTGAGACCCTTAGCGAGGCCTCTAGTGAAGCCCTAGTGAGTCCCCTAGTGAGGCCCCTAGTCAGGCCTCTAGTGAGGCACCCTAGTGAGGCCCCTAGTCAGGCCCCTAGTGAGGCCCCTAGTCAGGCCCCTAGTGAGGCCCCTAGTCAGGCCCCTAGTCAGGCCCCTAGTGAGGCACCCTAGTGAGGCCCCTAGTCAGGCCCCTAGTGAGGCCCCTAGTCAGGCCCCTAGTGAGGTCCCTAGTGAATCTCCTAGTAAGGCCCCTAGTGAGGCCCCTAGTGAGACCCCTAGTGAGGCCCCTAGTGAGGCACCCTAGTGAGGTCCCTAGTGAATCTCCTAGTAAGGCCCCTAGTGAGGTCCCTAGTGAAGCCCCTAGTGAAGCCCCTAGTGAGGCCCCTAGTGAGGCCCCTAGTGAAGCCCTGGTGAGGCCCCTAGTGAAGCCCTGGTGAGGTCCCTAGTGAGGCCCCTAGTGAAGCCCTAGGGAAGCCCTAGTGAAGCCCCAGTGAAGCCCTAGTGAAACTCCTAGTGAGGTCCCTAGTGAAGCCCTAGTGAAGCTCCTAGTGAGGTCCTCAGTGAAGCTCCTAGTGAGGCCCCTAGTGAGGTCCCTAGTGAGGTCCCAAATCAAATCAAATCAAATGTTATTTGTCACATACACATGGTTAGCAGATGTTAATGCGAGTGTAGCGAAATGCTTGTGCTTCTAGTTCCGACAATGCAGTAATAACCAACAAGTAATCTAACCTAACAATTCCACAACTACTACCTTATACACACAAGTGTAAAGGGATAAAGAATATGTACATAAAGATATATGAATGAGTGATGGTACAGAACGGCATAGGCAAGATGCAGTAGATGGTATAGAGTACAGTCTATACATATGAGATGAGTAATGTAGGGTATATAAACATAAAGTGGCATAGTTTAAAGTGGCTAGTAATACATGTATTACATAAAGATGGCAAGATGCAGTAGATGATATAGAGTACAGTATATACATATACATATGAGATGAGTAATGTAGGGTATGTAAACATTATATTAAGTGGCATTGTTTAAAGTGGCTAGTGATAAATTTTTACATCATTTCCATCAATTCCCATTATTAAAGTGGCTGGAGTTGAGTCAGTATGTTGGCAGCGGCCACTAAATGTTAGTGGTGGCTGTTTAACAGTCTGATGGCCTTGAGATAGAAGATGTTTTTCAGTCTCTCGGTCCCTGCTTTGATGCACCTGTACTGGCCTCGCCTTCTGGATGATAGCGGGGTGAACAGGCAGTGGCTCGGGTGGTTGTTGTCCTTGATGATCTTTATGGCCTTCCTGTGACATCGGGTGGTGTAGGTGTCCTGGAGGGCAGGCAGTTTGCCCCCGGTGATGCGTTGTGCAGACCTCACTACCCTCTGGAGAGCCTTACGGTTGTGGGCGGAGCAGTTGCCGTACCAGGCGGTGATACAGCCCGACAGGATGATCTCGATTGTGCATCTGTAGAAGTTTGTGAGTGCTTTTGGTGACAAGACGAATTTCTTCAGCCTCCTGAGGTTGAAGAGGCGCTGCTCCGCCTTCTTCACAACGCTGTCTGTGTGGGTGGACCAATTCAGTTTGTCCATGATGTGTACACCGAGGAACTTAAAACTTTCCACCTTCTCCACTACTGATGTGGATAGGGGGGTGCTCCCTCTGCTGTTTCCTGAAGTCCACAATCATCTCCTTTGTTTTGTTGACGTTGAGTGTGAGGTTATTTTCCTGACACCACACTCTGAGGGCCATCACCTCCTCCCTGTAGGCCGTCTCGTCGTTGTTGGTAATCAAGCCTACCACTGTAGTATCGTCCGCAAACTTGATGATTGAGTTGGAGGCGTACATGGCCACGCAGTCGTGGGTGAACAGGGAGTACAGGAGAGGGCTCAGAACACACCCTTGTGGGGCCCCAGTGTTGAGGATCAGCGGGGTGGAGATGTTGTTACCTACCCTCACCACCTGGGGGCGGCCCGTCAGGAAGTCCAGGACCCAGTTGCACAGGGCGGGGTCGAGACCCAGGGTCTCGAGCTTGATGACGAGTTTGGAGGGTACTATGGTGTTAAATGCTGAGCTGTAGTCGATGAACAGCATTCTCACATAGGTATTCCTCTTGTCCAGATGGGTTATGGCAGTGTGCAGTGTGGTTGTGATTGCGTCGTCTGTGGACCTATTGGGTCGGTAAGCAAATTGGAGTGGGTCTAGGGTGTCAGGTAGGGTGGAGGTGATATGGTCCTTGACTAGTCTCTCAAAGCACTTCATGATGACGGAAGTGAGTGCTACGGGACGGTAGTCGTTTAGCTCAGTTACCTTAGCTTTCTTGGGAACAGGAACAACGGCGGCCCTCTTGAAGCATGTGGGAACAGCAGACTGGGATAAGGATTGATTGAATATGTCCTTAAACACACAGCCAGCTGGTCTACGCATGCTCTGAGGACGCGGCTGGGAATGCCGTCTGGGCCTGCAGCCTTGCGAGGGTTAACACGTTTAAATGTTTTACTCACCTCGGCTGCAGTGAAGGAGAGCCCGCAGGTTTTGGTAGGGGGCCGTGTCAGTGGCACTGTATTGTCCTCAAAGCGAGCAAAAAAGTTATTTAGTCTGTCTGGGAGCAAGACATCCTGGTCCGCGACGGGGCTGGTTTTCTTTTTGTAATCCGTGGTTGACTGTAGACCCTGCCACATACCTCTTGTGTCTGAGCTGTTGAATTGCGACTCTACTTTGTCTCTATACTGGCACTTAGCTTGTTTGATTGCCTTGCGGAGGGAATAGCTACACTGTTTGTATTCGGTCATGTTTCCGGTCACCTTGCCCTGGTTAAAAGCAGTGGTTCGCGCTTTCAGTTTCACGCGAATGCTGCCGTCAATCCACGGTTTCTGGTTTGGGAATGTTTTAATCGTTGCTGTGGGTACGACATCGTCAATGCACTTTCTAATGAACTCGCTCACCGAATCAGCGTATTCGTCAATATTGTTGTTGGACGCAATGCGGAACATATCCCAATCCACGTGATCGAAGCAGTCTTGAAGCGTGGAATCAGATTGGTCGGACCAGCGTTGAACAGACCTGAGCGAGGGAGCTTGTTGTTTTAGTTTCTGTTTGTAGGCTGGAAGCAACAAAATGGAGTCGTGGTCAGCTTTTCCCAAGTGAGGCCCCTAGTGAAGCCCTAGTGAGTCCACTAGTGAGGCCCCTAGTGAAGCCCTAGTGAAGCTCCTAGTGAAGCCCTAGTGAAGCGCCTAGTGAGGCCCCTAGTGAAGCTCCTAGTGAAGCCCTAGTGAAGCTCCTAGTGAAGCTCCTAGTGAGGCCCCTAGTGAGGTCCCTAGTGAGGTCCCAAGTGAGGCCCCTAGTGAAGCCCTAGTGAGTCCACTAGTGAGGCCCCTAGTGAAGCCCTAGGGAAGCCCTAGTGAAGCTCCTAGTGAAGCCCTAGTGAAGCTCCTAGTGAGGCCCCTAGTGAAGCTCCTAGTGAAGCCCTAGTGAAGCTCCTAGTGAAGCCCTAGTGAGGCCCCTAGTGAAGCCCTAGTGAGTCCACTAGTGAAGGCCCTAGTGAGGCCCCTAGTGAAGCCCTAGTGAGTCCACTAGTGAAGGCCCTAGTGAAGCCCTAGTGAGGCCCCTAGTGAAGCCCTAGTGAGTCCACTAGTGAAGGCCCTAGTGAAGCCCTAGTGAGGCCCCTAGTGAAGCCCTAGTGAGTCCACTAGTGAAGGCCCTAGTGAAGCCCTAGGGAAGCCCTAGTGAAGATCCTAGTGAAGCCCTAGTGAAGCTTCTAGTGAGGCCCCTAGTGAAGCCCTGGTGAGGTCCCTAGTGAATCTCCTAGTGAGGTCCCTATTGAGGCCCCTACTGAAGCTCCTAGTGAAGCTCCTAGTGAGGCCCCTCAGACAGAAGTTTTAGTCGTTATTAAATATATATTGTCACCGATTTTTAAATGTTTTATCAAATTCAAAAGAGTTGAAATTAAACGGAGCTGACTCTGACGATAGACAGATATGTCTGTCTGTTCTCATATTACTGCCAGATGAGTTATCTTGGGAGCAGAGCAGATCAGACAGGAAAAAAAGGAAATATATTATGTTCATTTGATTGGTAATATTTGGCTTTTTGAGGCTTTTTGAAACTTTCCTGTCCTATGATTCCGGTGAACTAAGTCACCTTCATGGAACTTCGGAGTGTCCAGCATTCCGAGAATGTCTGGCAGGCAGGGAATTCTGCATCTCTTAGATTCCTGGATAATCCGCTCCGTCAGGAGTCTAGCTCTAGTCTGGGTACCAGTCTTTGTAGCTAACATTAATCTCATTGCCACTCCAGTGGTACAAGGAGTGGAATGTAATAGCTGAATAGAGAATGGAAACCAGGCTAGTCTAGACCCACACATGGTCTGAATGTATGCAGTATGGAAAAGACGGGGAAGGGGGGGGCAATGTTCTCGGGGATCATCAAGCTGTTGACCTGGGTTGAGGGGGAGAGGGGGGAGGTTGCTGGGGGGGAAGCTCAGGTGACAGGGTTGGGTTGGGGAGTCTGTTATGCACGGAATGTACTAGTTCCTTTTTGTGTCGCTACGTCTGGTCCTACAGATGTAGCGTCCGTCTATGAGTGTGTCTCAGTAGTCTAACTAAGCTTTCTTTCCCCATCCGCCGTATTGTTTTCACCGACTATCCATGTTTTGAGATCAATGCGGATTAAGAAGAAAAGAAGAAGAGAGGTGTGCCCCAACTCATTGAACGACTTAACTATAACCTACTGTAGTCATTTATAACACATTCACAGTGCACTCATAACCCTCTTCTTCTCAACAGCTCTTTCAACTGATTTCATTCAGTCCCACACTTTCTATAGGTTATATATGGTGGCATTGGAAGTCAAACGGTTGACATATTGGCACAAAGTAAACATAACCTACTTCTACAATGTGCATGTGGCATTGAACTTGACCTTTATTTTGGCTCCACTTACTTATTACTCTGGAAAATGATGCAACTGGGCACGGGAGACCACAAACCCCGCCCATAAGTGAATCAACGAGCCTAATCTTTACGCGGATTGGTAAGGAGTCTCCATTCATTGGTCCATTCTCATGCGCGTCATGACGGCTACCCGGAACACATAGAGATTGGAAGCCACGTTGACAACGAAGTGGTGTTTTGTTTCATTCCATAACCGGTGAAATAACGGTAACTGCACCGGTGTGTCTGTCCAGCGGCCAAAGGGGTTGAAAATCGTACAGAAGGTAAGAGTACCTATTTTGCAAAGAACAATTTAAGCAATGTATGTTCTGTTGTTCATTCATTAATGTATTGCTCAGTCAGACAAGCTAGCTAGTGGGAAAGCATCAAAAACCAAAATAGTAACGTTACTGCACCACTAAGTTACTGTAAATAGCCATTGCTAATGTTACAAGTCCTGCTAGCTATATTTGCTGCTGCAAGACGAATACAAATTGCTAAACAGCTACAGTAGGTGTAAAATGATCTGGTTATAGCTGGCTAGTTATGCATTACAATGTACTGACTGATGTCTTGAACCTCAAACGAGATCATGCAAGCTGCCTACTGTTAACCTACCTAACTAAATGTTATGCTAAATATTCCCAACGGAAGTCTACTGAACAAAAATATAAACGCAACATACAACAGTTTTACAGTTCATATGAGGAAATCAGTCAATTGAAATAAATGAATTGGGCCCGAATCTATGGATTTCAGATGACTGTGGAATGCAGATATGCATCTGTTGGTCACAGATACCTTAAAAGAAATGGGCCTCAGGATCTCGTCACGGTATTTCGGTGCATTCAAATTGCCATCGATAAAATGCAATTGTGTTTGTTGTCCATAGTTTATTCCGGGCCCATACCATAACCACACCGCCACCATGGGGCACTCTGTTTACAACGTTGACATCAGCAAACCGCTCGCACACATGACTCCATACACGTAGTCTGCGGTTGTGAGGCTGGTTGGACATACTGCCAAGTTCTCTAAAATGACAGAGGTGGCTTATGGTAGAGAAAAATATTCAATTATCTGGCAACAGCTCGGGTGGACATTCCTTTATTCAGCATGCATATTGCACGCTCTCTCAACTTAAGATCTGTGGCATTGTGTTGTGTGACAAAACTGCACATTTGCACCTGTGTAATTATCATGCGATTTAATCAGCTTCTTGATATGTCACACCTGTCAGGTGGATGGATTATCTTGGCAAAGGATAAATGCTCACTAACAGGGAAGGAAAGAAATTTGTGCACAAAATTTGAGAGCAGTAAGCTTCTTGTGCGTGTAACTGTTTAGCTAAAGTTATTGTTTTTGTGCTAACTGTAAGATCTGGGCTTTGCAGGACAAGCCACTTCACCGGAAAGATGAGTGTAGGATTCATCGGAGCGGGCCAGCTGGCTCACGCGCTGGTGAAAGGGTTCACATCTGCGGGTAAGAAACCGCCAACCGGTTATGATGACCGAGGGGGCCGTGACCCATTTGTTTTTATCTGTCTGGCCAGGGCAGGTCACTCTGGCTGCTCGTGTACACAAGACTGGGCCCTGAAATGTCAACAAACGGTAGCTGTTATCAGTTGCAGTTCCAGTGACTCAAATCTGTGTTGTGCATTGACCTCATCTCTCTCTTTAACCCTTTCTGTCCCCCATCCTCTCTCTCTCTCTTTAACCCTTTCTGTCCCCCATCCTCTCTGTCTCTTTAACCCTTTCTGTCCCCCATCCTCTCTGTCTCTTTAACCCTTTCTGTCCCCCATCCTCTC
>NC_052308.1:77235277-77245750 GCF_016432855.1 Salvelinus namaycush | reverse complement strand
GGTAGGAGCTCTCTACTACACGGAGGAGGTACCGGAGGGAGCCTTCTACTACACGGAGGAGGTACCGGAGGGAGCCTTCTACTACACGGAGGAGGTACCGGAGGGAGCCTTCTACTACACGGAGGAGGTACCGGAGGGAGCCTTCTACTACACGCAGGAGGTACCGGAGGGAGCCTTCTACTACACGGAGGAGGTACCGGAGGGAGCCTTCTACTACACGGAGGAGGTACCGGAGGGAGCCTTCTACTACACGGAGGAGGTACCGGAGGGTGCCTTCTACTACACGGAGGAGGTACCGGAGGGAGCCTTCTACTACACGGAGGAGGTACCGGAGGGAGCCTTCTCTACACGGAGGAGGTACCGGAGGGAGCCTTCTACTACACGGAGGAGGTACCGGAGGGAGCCTTCTACTACACGGAGGAGGTACCGGAGGGAGCCTTCTACTACACGGAGGAGGTACCGGAGGGAGTCTTCTACTACACGGAGGAGGTACCGGAGGGAGCCTTCTACTAAACAGAGGCGGTACAGGAAGGAGACTTCTACTAAACGGAGGAGGTACATGAAGGAGACTTCTAAACGGAGGAGGTACATGAAGGAGACTTCTAAACGGAGGAGGTACATGAAGGAGACTTCTAAACGGAGGAGGTACATGAAGGAGACTAGTAAAAACGGAGGAGGTACAGGAAGGAGACTTCTAAATGGAGGAAACGGGGATCTGTTATGTAAATAACAACAAAAGGTGACGAGGACAGTGCTATGAAAGGAGATTATAGGAGGAATTCTTGGGTCCAGGCAGCAATGGTGTTTAAAAGAGACACCTGGTCCATTGACCGTTCTTTAGGTTCTTCAATATTGGGCCAGTTACCGAATGGTTGCTAGTTCAAATCCCAGAGCCAATGATAATAATAATTACAACAACTCGGTCCATGTGCTCTTGAGCAAGGCACTTCATCCTAATTTTCTCCAGAGGCGCAGTACTACTATGGCTGACCCTGTAAAACAAAACATTTCAATGTACCTATGTGACCATAAAACATTTTATCTGACATTGAGGACAGAACTAAATAGGCACTACCTAACGAGACTCTTTTTCAATTGATCCATGGACTCTACCAGACCGGTCCAGGACAGGTTCTGACCTTCTCTGTGTGTCCATGCAAGTGTGTGTTTTCTGACCTTCTCTATAGAGCTGATGGTGACTCCTGCAGCACAGGACACTATAAGGTGTCTGTCCTCTATGTCTGGTCCAATCTCATCCAGCACAAAGGGGATGATGTGGGGTTTGACCGCCAAGAACAGGACATCACTCTTGTTCACCACCTCCTTGTTACTGGTGGTGAGGATAGCACCCATTTTCTAGAGGAGGAGGGAGAGACAAAGATGGGAAGACAGAGGAAGAGACAGAAAGATGGGAAGACAGAGGAAGAGACAGAAAGATGGGAAGACAGAGGAAGAGACAGAAAGATGGGAAGACAGAGGAAGAGACAGAAAGATGGGAAGACAGAGGAAGAGACAGGTTAAGAGTGAAGATGCAAGGCCTTCTAGGATGTGTACACACACACACACACACACACACACACACACACACACACACACACACACACACACACACACACACACACACACACACACACACACACAATGCAGAGCCCTCATACAAACGTTGAAGCATTACCAACCTATACACTCAGACACAGACAGACACCCCCCAGGCCACGCAAACCCCCCCCCAGGCCAGTAAAACACACCTACCCCCCCAGGCCACGCAAACACAGCCCCCCCCAGGCCACGTAACACACACACACCACACCACAAACACCCCCCACAGGCCACGCAAACAACCCCCCCCCCCCCCACACCCCCCACCCCCCCCCACCCCCCCCCCCCCCCCCCCCCCCCCCCCCCCCCCCCCCCCCCCCCCCACCCCCAACCCCTCCCCCCCCCCCCCCCCCACCCCCCCCCCCCCCCCCCCCCCCCCCCCCCCCCCCCCCCCCCCCCCCCCCCACCCCCCCCCCCCCCCCCCCCCCCCCCCCCCCCCCCCCCCCCCCCCCCCTACCCAAAGCACCCACTCACAATGTGTTTACCTCACTGAGTGACTTCTGGCCTAAATAAAGAAGTGGTTGTGTGTGTGTGATGACAGGCGTTCACAGCTCTGGATGCCCTAGCCGATGGAGGGGTGAAGATGGGTCTACCCAGGAGACTAGCGGTCAGACTGGGAGCTCAGGCACTACTGGTCAGTAACATCATAGTATCACACTGTAACATATCATTACAGCTCAGGTCTAACTGGTCAGTAACATCATAGTATCACACTGTAACATATCATTACACTGTAACATATCATTACAGCTCAGGTCTAACTGGTCAGTAACATCATATCATCACACTGTAACATATCATTACAGCTCAGGTCTAACTGGTCAGTAACATCATAGTATCACACTGTAACATGTCATTACAGCTCAGGTCTAACTGGTCAGTAACATCATATCATTACACTGTAACATATCATTACAGCTCAGGTCTAACTGGTCAGTAACATCATAGTATCACACTGTAACATATCATTACAGCTCAGGTCTAACTGGTCAGTAACATCATAGTATCACACTGTAACATATCATTACAGCTCAGGTCTAACTGGTCAGTAACATCATAGTATCACAATGTAACATATCATTACAGCTCAGGCACTACTGGTCAGTAACATCATAGTATCACACTGTAACATATCATTACAGCTCAGGCCTAACTGGTCAGTAACATCATAGTATCACACTGTAACATATCATCACACTGTAACATATCATTACAGCTCAGGTCTAACTGGTCAGTAACATCATAGTATCACACTGTAACATATCATTACAGCTCAGGTCTAACTGGTCAGTAACATCATAGTATCACACTGTAACATGTCATTACAGCTCAGGTCTAACTGGTCAGTAACATCATATCATTACACTGTAACATATCATTACAGCTCAGGTCTAACTGGTCAGTAACATCATAGTATCACACTGTAACATATCATTACAGCTCAGGTCTAACTGGTCAGTAACATCATAGTATCACACTGTAACATATCATTACACTGTAACATATCATTACACTGTAACATATCATTACAGCTCAGGTCTAACTGGTCAGTAACATCATAGTATCACACTGTAACATATCATTACAGCTCAGGTCTAACTGGTCAGTAACATCATAGTATCACACTGTAACATATCATTACAGCTCAGGCACTACTGGTCAGTAACATCATAGTATCACACTGTAACATATCATTACAGCTCAGGCCTAACTGGTCAGTAACATCATAGTATCACACTGTAACATATCATTACAGCTCAGGTCTAACTGGTCAGTAACATCATAGTATCACACTGTAACATATCATCACAGCTCAGGTCTAACTGGTCAGTAACATCATAGTATTACACTGTAACATATCATTACAGCTCAGGTCTAACTGGTCAGTACTGTACTAACAGCAACCCATCGTTACACCAGACAGACCAGAGCCCAAACAGTAACCCATCGTTACACCAGACAGACCAGAGCCCAAACAGTAACCCATCGTTACACCAGACAGACCAGAGCCCAAACAGTAACCCATCGTTACACCAGACAGACCAGAGCCCAAACAGCAACCCATCGTTACACCACAGACCAGAGCCCAAACAGTAACCCATCGTTACACCACAGACCAGAGCCCAAACAGTAACCCATCGTTACACCAGACAGACCAGAGCCCAAACAGTAACCCATCGTTACACCAGACAGACCAGAGCCCAAACAGCAACCCATCGTTACACCAGACAGACCAGAGCCCAAACAGCAACCCATCGTTACACCACAGACCAGAGCCCAAACAGTAACCCATCGTTACACCACAGACCAGAGCCCAAACAGTAACCCATCGTTACACCACAGACCAGAGCCCAAACAGTAACCCATCGTTACACCACAGACCAGAGCCCAAACAGTAACCCATCGTTACACCAGACAGACCAGAGCCCAAACAGCAACCCATCGTTACACCACAGACCAGAGCCCAAACAGTAACCCATCGTTACACCAGACAGACCAGAGCCCAAACAGTAACCCATCGTTACACCAGACAGACCAGAGCCCAAACAGTAACCCATCGTTACACCAGACAGACCAGAGCCCAAACAGTAACCCATCGTTACACCAGACAGACCAGAGCCCAAACAGCAACCCATCGTTACACCAGACAGACCAGAGCCCAAACAGCAACCCATCGTTACACCAGACAGACCAGAGCCCAAACAGTAACCCATCGTTACACCACAGACCAGAGCCCAAACAGTAACCCATCGTTACACCACAGACCAGAGCCCAAACAGCAACCCATCGTTACACCAGACAGACCAGAGCCCAAACAGTAACCCATCGTTACACCAGACAGACCAGAGCCCAAACAGTAACCCATCGTTACACCACAGACCAGAGCCCAAACAGTAACCCATCGTTACACCAGACAGACCAGAGCCCAAACAGTAACCCATCGTTACACCAGACAGACCAGAGCCCAAACAGCAACCCATCGTTACACCACAGACCAGAGCCCAAACAGTAACCCATCGTTACACCAGACAGACCAGAGCCCAAACAGCAACCCATCGTTACACCACAGACCAGAGCCCAAACAGTAACCCATCGTTACACCAGACAGACCAGAGCCCAAACAGCAACCCATCGTTACACCAGACAGACCAGAGCCCAAACAGTAACCCATCGTTACACCACAGACCAGAGCCCAAACAGTAACCCATCGTTACACCACAGACCAGAGCCCAAACAGTAACCCATCGTTACACCAGACAGACCAGAGCCCAAACAGTAACCCATCGTTACACCACAGACCAGAGCCCAAACAGCAACCCATCTTTACACCACAGACCAGAGCCCAAACAGTAACCCATCGTTACACCAGACAGACCAGAGCCCAAACAGTAACCCATCGTTACACCACAGACCAGAGCCCAAACAGCAACCCATCTTTACACCACAGACCAGAGCCCAAACAGTAACCCATCGTTACACCACAGACCAGAGCCCAAACAGCAACCCATCGTTACACCAGACAGACCAGAGTAACAGTAGTAGAATGGAGGACTGTTTTTCTGAATTCAACATAACATTTTTAAACGTTGGAATTTCACTTTGTTGTCTGTATAGAACAGATTTAAAACATGTTCACACTGCATTGTTCTTAGCCCCAGGCTAGACTGGTCCTGGGATAGCTTAACCTGTGTTCACATAAGCATTAGCTAACCCTGGACTAAGTTTTAGTCCTGGGCTAAGGAGTCACTTCCATAGCTTTGGGCTAACGGACAAACACAACATGGAACCAACATCTCTGACACGCGACCAATGTTATGAGCAATACGACGTTTATTAACACATTATTTCACATTGTTTCTAGACTAGCATTTGATTTCCAACAGTACTAGTGGGAATAAACCTTGCTGTCTGCCTGACCTTAAATCATTTTCACTTGTGAAATTCGATCTTACCCCTGTAAAGAGAGTGCTGTGCACAAACGAGATGGCAACTTATCTGATCCCGGCGAAATCATGCAACAATAATAATATTATCATGGATATATACAAGTACAGTAAATGTCAATAGAAAATCTATGAAATAAACGAAAATTGAGCGTTTGCTGTCCTTCCAGCTGTAGAGTTTTTAGCTTAAGTTGGCTGAGTAAGAAGACGTTAGCCAGCCTGCTACATAGCAACCACTTCTGTTAGGCATAGCAACCAATGTCTTTGCCCGGATGAAAGTGTTTTGTCCTCAGATGGAAGGATGAAATAGTACTCAAAGTAACGTGCAGAACGCATCACAAGCATATGTACATTAAGGGATTGTGATTGGACAGTGACCAATTCTAGGCGATGTTCTTGACCTTGATTCACACTCACTGGCAATTTATGCACGGTGTTTCTGGTGCTAGTATGCACAGTGTTTCTGGAGCTAGTATGCACAGTGTTTCTGGGGCTAGTATGCACGGTGTTTCTGGAGCTAGTATGCACAGTGTTTCTGGAGCTAGTATGCACGGTGTTTCTGGAGCTAGTATGCACGGTGTTTCTGGGGCTAGTATGCACGGTGTTTCTGGGGCTAGTATGCACGATGTTTCTGGGGCTAGTATGCACGGTGTTTCTGGGGCTAGTATGCACAGTGTTTCTGGAGCTAGTATGCACGGTGTTTCTGGAGCTAGTATGCACGGTGTTTCTGGGGCTAGTATGCACGGTGTTTCTGGGGCTAGTATGCACGGTGTTTCTGGGGCTAGTATGCACGGTGTTTCTGGGGCTAGTATGCACGGTGTTTCTGGAGCTAGTATGCACGGTGTTTCTGGGGCTAGTATGCACAGTGTTTCTGGAGCTAGTATGCACGGTGTTTCTGGAGCTAGTATGCACGGTGTTTCTGGGGCTAGTATGCACGGTGTTTCTGGGGCTAGTATGCACGGTGTTTCTGGGGCTAGTATGCACGGTGTTTCTGGAGCTAGTATGCACGGTGTTTCTGGGGCTAGTATGCACGGTGTTTCTGGGGCTAGTATGCACAGTGTTTCTGGAGCTAGTATGCACGGTGTTTCTGGGGCTAGTATGCACGGTGTTTCTGGGGCTAGTATGCACGGTGTTTCTGGAGCTAGTATGCACGGTGTTTCTGGAGCTAGTATGCACGGTGTTTCTGGGGCTAGTATGCACGGTGTTTCTGGGGCTAGTATGCACGGTGTTTCTGGGGCTAGTATGCACAGTGTTTCTGGGGCTAGTATGCACGGTGTTTCTGGGGCTAGTATGCACGGTGTTTCTGGGGCTAGTATGCACGGTGTTTCTGGGGCTAGTATGCACGGTGTTTCTGGGGCTAGTATGCACGGTCTGAGCTGACGCTACTCTGGAGCAGGGCAGCTAGCCTGCGTTAAGGTTGATGCTATCCCACTTTACAATGTGTGAACACTCGCTTAGCCCCAGGCTAACCCCAGAGTCTAAATAATGATGAGACCTTTGAACTCCCAGCTCCCATTTTAATTCTAAAATCTAAAAGGAGTCAATATGATGCCCTTGCTGGTTTTGTGGTTGACTGATGGTGACTCCCTCCCTCTGTCTCTCTCTCCTCCTTCACCCCCAGGGAGCAGCTAAGATGTTGTTGGACTCTGAGCTGCACCCTGGCCAGCTGAAGGACAACGTGTGTTCCCCTGGGGGAGCCACCATCCACGCCCTGCACGTGATGGAGAGTGGCGGATTCCGCAGTCTGCTCATCAACGCTGTGGAGGCTTCTTGTATCAGGACACGGTGAGGGGGGGGGACACACACACCTGAAACCAGACACACACAGACATGCTGACTTACCTCTTCCCCTCCTCCTCAGGGAGCTGCAGTTCCTAGCGGACCAGGAGCGCATCTCCCCGGCAGCCATTAAGAAAACCACCCTGGACAAGGTCATGCAGCAGCCTGGGGTCAGCCAGGGGTCAGGGGTCAACGGCAAGCCAGGACTCAGCCTCAGGAGAAACCCCCCAGGACCTGTCAAGAAGAACAACTGAGATGGACACACACACACACACACCTATAACGCCAGGCCTCAGGAGAAACCCCCCAGGACCTGTCAAGAAGAACAGTGGATGGATGGACACACACATATACACTCTCACTCACTCACACACAGAATTTGGAAATGCAGCTTGTACAGACCCATAGCCTTGGTCTGACAGGGTGTCTGTGTACACACACGTGAACAGAAATGCATGTACAACATGCCGCCAGTCTACCTTGTCTTCAGTCTGTCTGAGGATATGTGTCTCTGTGGTGATAACGACCCAATGGGCCAAAACATCAGTGAATATTTCAGATAGAAATGCAATGCATAGAGCTGACATGATTCCTTATTCTGCATGACAGAGGAATCTGTTCTTTGCAATTCATTTCTTTCTGAGCGTTTCCCCTGCAGCCGGAGCAGGCAACAGATGGCTTCAGTGATGGCTTTTTTTGCCTGGTGACTCAAACTGAATTCTTCCCACTGCTCTGTTCACTGCACACGTTGAAGTTGTTTGTGGTGATGTCATAATGAAGGGTGTTGATCCAATCGCTGATGACTTTTGTACATTTCGAACCAATCAGAGCATCAAAGCCAATGACACATTTTTTTAAACGCCTCTTTACTCACGTGTGCTTTGGCTCTGGCCCAACCCATTGGTTTCTGGGACCAATCGGAACATTTATGTGTTTGTGTTTGGGAAAATCGTCAAGGGGGGGTACTCCGATCCAGACTCATTTCGTAGAAGAAACGCTAGTGGCCTAGCATTTTCACGGGAGCAAGGAGTTTGGGTACCTAGGCAAGCCATTTCTAAGGTCCCAAATTGCACCCTATTCTCCCCCTCCCCAATAGGGGTCAAAGGTAGTGCACTATAAAGGAAACAGGCTGCCATTTGGGATTCAGCCCAAGTGTACTATACAGACAGTCACAATGTATTTTAAATGAAGCCAGATCACACCATGAAAACCCTTTTATTTTGTTTGTTGAGATTTTCTTGTCATTATTTTTGGCCCACAGTGTTATTTTATGGACTGACTGAACAACAATTGTTTTGAGAATTTGAGTTGTTTTTGTTTTTTATATATTCTATTGTCCATATGTTGCGGTCACCATCAGGACAACAACTGGACACTAGCCACCAGACAAATGGACACTAGCCACCAGACAAATGGACACTAGCCACCAGACAAATGAACACTAGCCACCAGACAAATGAACACTAGCCACCAGACAAATGAACACTAGCCACCAGACAAATGAACACTAGCCACCAGACAAATGAACACTAGCCACCAGACAAATGAACACTAGCCACCAGACAAATGGACACTAGCCACCAGACAAATGGACACTAGCCACCAAACAAATGAACACTAGCCACCAGACAAATGAACACTAGCCACCACACAAATGCTGGTAAAAGGTCTGGGTGACTGGTGAATTTTTCAATCCATGAGTCACACTGGCTGGCACGCCAAAAATATATTTTCAGGCGCTGGTCACCATCATTAGTTTCTAAACCTCTCTACTGTGTGAGAATGTGGGTCGCCAGGTCAAAGCAGGCCCATTGTTTACATGGTGTGACCTTTTAACTCCGGAAGGGTTTCTCTCACAGGGTCAGGTACAAGGTCAATGCAAGCTTTGTCACTGCTCACCTGCTTCTTCCTCAAAGTTTCTGTTTGTATTGTTCCATGTCAGATGACCTCTGTCTCTGGAGGAAACCATGGATCTAAAAACACACCGAAATCATCATCATGTGGGTTTATCTGGCATCTGCATAGATTACCAGAACTTAACCATACCTGGAGACGTGTTCAACATCTCAGTAACCACAGCAACGTGATGTAACAATCTGATCATCTGCATAGATTACCAGAATTTAACCATACCTGGAGACGTGTTCAACATCTCAGTAACCACAGCAACGTGATGTAACAATCTGATCATCTGCATAGATTACCAGAACTTAACCATACCTGGAGACGTGTTCAACATCTCAGTAACCACAGCAACGTGATGTAACAATCTGATCATCTGCATAGATTACCAGAACTTAACCATACCTGGAGACGTGTTCAACATCTCAGTAACCACAGCAACGTGATGTAACAATCTGATCATCTGCAGACATTCTGTTTATCTGTTAAGTGAGGAAGACTCATCCTTCAGTGAAGAAGATGCGTCCATGTTATGATCTGTCTCTCTAAAAGGGAACGTGGTATTTAACCTTCTAGTGCTAGTATACCTATTTTATATCCATCGTCATTCACTTTAACATGGAACTATTCATGTGTATGTTTTAATACTGATTAGGGAAAATGTATATTGTATATTGAGTTAGCATATGGTAGTGAAAGGAGGCGAGTTGAGGAAGCTACCTACCATAGAGTATTGGGATGCAGCCCAGCTCTAGCTGTTCAGTTATTTCAACTCAGCATCTGGAGACACAGAGGAAGTCACAGTATAGTATGTGGACGTGTCCCTCCCCCCCTGTTGCCTTGACAAGTACGGTTCTACAGATGTCATCGCCCGTCATCGTCACGTACTCACCAGGGGACAGACGGGGTAAAGTTTCAACCCCTGTGCCCCCACGGATACAAATAGACATTTGTGAAGAGTGTCTGTGTACCAAATGGCACCCTATTCCCTACATAGGGCTCTATGGGTCCTGGTCCAATGTTGTCTACTATACAGGGAATGGCACCCTATTCCCTACATGGTGCTCTATGGGTCCTGGTCCAATGTTGTCTACTATACAGGGAATGGCACCCTATTCCCTACATGGTGCTCTATGGGTCCTGGTCCAATGTTGTCTACTATACAGGGAATGTGGTGGCATTTGGGAGTCAGGATGCAGACAGTTTTTCCCTCGCTGCCATAGATACGGATTCTGATTGGTTGGCGAGG
>NC_052308.1:77222777-77230277 GCF_016432855.1 Salvelinus namaycush | reverse complement strand
TAAATATTGCTACACCATTGCAGTGGTGGGAAAATACAGTAGCCTACACAGTTCAAAATTATATATATGTTTTTTTAATAATCGACTGTTGATTCATATACATCTTGCTTTATTATGCATGAGTTATAAGGGGCGTGTTTACATGATTGGTCTAAATTCAGCTGAAGGTGAACTGAACATCGGCGGTCAATTCAGATTGCTGAACAAGCTTTACCTATATACATCCACAGCTTAAAGTAAGCAAGCACCATGTAGTGGTGATGATCATAAAATAGTTGTGTTTGTGTTTGAGAAACAAGCGCCCCCACTCTAAGGTTGACGCTTCTTAGCAAACACACACACACATACACACGGTGCCATATCATCTTAATCAGTGCTAGCCACTGCATTTCTCATCCCTCTGGTGTTGTTCACAAGTCATTTAACGCTGACCGATGCTTATGTTAGCAACTTTTCTCTCACACACACACACACACAACTGTGCTGATTGTGTCGGAGCAGGGAGAATGGAGTGAGAGATGAAGAAAGGAGAAATAGAATGAGAGATAGAGGGAGAACAAGGAGTGTTTTGTCTTCAAGGCATTCCAGAGAAAATGCTGAGAGGAAGAAAACACTCTCTCACTTGACAGATGGTGTTTTCACTTGTTACTTACCACAGCGCCGTTAGCTGTGTGAATCTGTGTGTGTGTGTGTGTGTGTGTGTGTGTGTGTGTGTGGTGCACATCTACGAGACACTGAGACATGCAGCGTAGCCCCTGGGTGTGTGTGCTGCTG
The DNA here is from genome assembly GCF_016432855.1 of Salvelinus namaycush. NCBI lineage: Eukaryota > Metazoa > Chordata > Actinopteri > Salmoniformes > Salmonidae > Salvelinus > Salvelinus namaycush. Next base: position 77,229,503 of record NC_052308.1, on the reverse strand, counting down.
TAACAGCAGGCGGAAACACAATTCAAAGAAACTAAGTGGGTGGGTGTGTGGGTGCGTGGTGGGTGGTGTGGGGTGGGTGTGTGTGTGTGTGTGTGGAAGGTGTGGGGTGGGTGTGTGTGTGTGTGGAAGGTGTATGTTGGAGGTTAGGAAAGGATTGTAAAGTATCTCTTTTTACAGTTGCCATAAATTTACAGTGAACATTTTGCAACTTGACTGCCTTTCTCACGGTGGAACAGGTGTCTAACCCAGATGTAGAGTCACAGTGTAACATACACACACATATACACACGTATACACACACACACACATGCTCTCGCTCTCTGTGTTCTCTGTGTTTTATCTCTGTATACTTTTTCCTTCTCTCTCTCCCTTACGTACACTGAGAGGACAAAACATTAAGAACACCTGCTCTTTCCATGAAATAGACCAGGTGAAAGATATGATCCCTTATTGATGTCACCTGTTAAATCCACTTCAGTGTAGATGAAGGGGAGGAGACAGGTTACAGAAGGATTTTTAAGCCTTGAGACAATTGAAACATGGATTGTGTGTGTGTGCCGTTCAGAGGGTGAATGGGCAAGATAAAATACTTAAATGCCTTTGAACAGGGTATGGTAGTAGGTGCCAGGCGCACCGGTTTGTGTCAAGAACTGCAACGCTGCTGGGTTTTTTACGCTCACCAGTTTCCCGTGTGTATCAAGAATGTTCCACCACCCAAAGGATATCCAGACAACTTGACACAACTGTGGGAAGCATTGGAGTCAACATGGACCAGCATCTCTGTGGAACGCGTTCAACACCTAATAGATGCCGACGAATTGAGACCGTTCTGAGGGCAAAAGGTGGTGCAACTCAATATGAGGAAGGTGTTCTTCATGTTTTGTATGCTCAGTGTGGGGAGAGAGAGAGAGATGAATGTAGTTGATGAAACACAGGGTAAGAACTCTGAAAGCGAAACTTTTTCAGGACCCAGTCTTTCAAAGATAATTCGTAAAAATCCAAATCACTTCACAGATCTTCATTGTAAAGGGTTTAAACACTGTTTCCCATGCTTGTTCAATGAACCATAAACAATTAATGAACATGCACCAGTGAAACGGTCGTTAAGACACTAACAGCTTACAGACGGTAGGCAATTAAAGTCACAGTTATGAAAACTTAGGACACTAAAGAGTCCTTTCTACTGACTTGAAAAACACCAAAAGAAAGATGCCCAGAGTCCCTGCTCATCTGTGTGAACGTGCCTTAGGCATGCTGCAAGGAGGCATGAGGACTGCAGATGTGGCCAGGGCAATAAATTGCTATGTTCGTACTGTGATACGCCTAAGACAGCACTACAGGGAGACAGGATGGACAGCTGATCGCCCTCGCAGTGGCAGACCAAGTGTAACAACACCTGCACAGGATCGGTACATCCGAACCTCACACCTGCGGGACAGGTAAAGGATGGCAACAACAACTGCCCGAGTTACATCAGGAACGCACAATCCCTCCATCAGTGCTCAGACTGTCCACAATAGGCTGAGAGAGGCTGGACTGAGGGCTTGTAGGCCTGTTGTAAGGCAGGTCCTCACCAGACATCACCGGCAACAATGTCGCCTATGGGCACAAACCCACCGTCGCTGGACCAGACAGGACTGGCAAAAAGTGCTCTTCACTGATGAGGCGCGGTTTTGTGATGGTCGGATTCGTGTTTATCGTTGAAGGAATGAGCGTTACACCGAGGCCTGTACTCTGGAGCGGGATCGATTTGGAGGTGGAGGGTCCGTCATGGTTTGGGGCGGTGTGTCACAAAGATGTCTGGCATCATCGAACTAGGGCTTGTTTTCATTGCAGGCAATCTCAATTCTGTGCGTGATAGGGAAGACCTCCTCCTGCCTCATGTGGTACCCTTCCTGCAGTCTCATCCTGACATGACCCTCCAGCATGACAATGCCACCAGCCATACTGCTCGTTCTGTGCATGATTTCCTGCAAGACAGGAATGTCAGTGTTCTGCCATGGCCAGCGAAGAGCCCGGATCTCAATCCCATTGAGCATGTCTGGGACCTATTGGAACGGAGGGTGAGGGCTAGGGCCCTTCCCCCCCAGAAATGTTCGGGAACTTGCAGGTGCCTTGGCGGAAGAGTGGGGTAACATCTCACAGCAAGAACTGGCAAATCTGGTGCAGTCCATGAGGAGGAGATGCACTGCAGTACTTAATGCAGCTGGTGGCCACACCAGATACTGACTGTTACTTTTGATTTTGACCCCCCCCCTTTGTTCAGGGACACATTATTCCATTTCTGTTAGTCACATGTCTGTGGAACTTGTTCAGTTTATGTCTCAGTTGTTGAATCTTATTATGTTCATACAAATATTTACACATGTTAAGTTTGCGGAAAATAAACGCAGTTGACAGTGAGAGGACTTTTTTTCGGAGTTTATGTCTCTACATGAGTAACGTGGCAGGTGGTTCTGAACAAACACCCTCTCAGGGTAATCATTATCCATCTGTCGTGTGTGTGTGTGTGTGTGTGTGTGTGTGTGTGTGTGTGTGTGTGTGTGTGTGTGTGTGTGTGTGTGTGTGTGTGTGTGTGTGTGTGTGTGTGTGTGTGTGTGTGTGTGTGTGTGTGTGTGTGTGTGTGCTATTCTGTTTGTTTAGGCTTCACCTTATGGATGAGTGTGCTTTGCATTCCTGGATGTTTTTTTGGGACTAGGCTATGTGTTTGTGTTTGTTTTCTTGTGTGTGCGTGTACTAGTCATGATCTTGGTTACCACTGGGATGTGTTTGAAACTGGTCTATATGATATGATATGATATGATATGCTGAGGAAAACTTGAAAGCTGTTAATGGAGAGAGAGGAAATGGAGAAAGAGAGAGGGAGCAGGAAGAGAGGGAGATATGGAGGGAGAGGGAGGAACAGGGAGAGAAGAGAAGGTAGAGAAAGGGGGAGGAACAGGGAGAGAAGGAGAGAGCGAGATCGAGGGAGGTGAAGAGGGAGAGAGGGATGAAGAGCGTACAAGAGAGGAGAGAAAGAGGAAGGGAGATGAGGAAAGAAAGAGGGATGAAGAGCGTGAAAGAGAGGAGAGAGAGAGAGGGAGGAAGGTGAGGAAAGAAAGAGGGATGAAGAGCGTGAAAGAGGGAGGGAGATGAAGAAAGAAGAGAGAGGGATGAAGAGCGTGAAAGAGAGGAGAGAGAAAGAGGGAGGGAGATGAAGAAAGAAGAGAAAGGGATGAAGAGCGTGAAAGACAGGAGAAAGAGATTAGAAGCAGCATCAGATCAATAGAGGAGAGTTTTTTCCTTCAGTAATAATGATGAAATATGGCGTAAGCAGGAACTACCATACTACTGCATAATCACACACACACACACACACACACACACACACACACACACACACACACACACTGCTGCGCGGGCGTGTGTTTGTGTGCGTGTGAGAGAGATGGTAGGGTCTGTTTACATTGGGACTTTTGTAGATTTCACAACATCCTTTCAGTATAGGAGTTATGTAAATACTGATTAAGACAATTGGCAGATGAAGTTACGCCTATCCACTTAGATATCCACTGTGTTAGATATCCACTATGTTAGATATCCACTATGTTAGATATCCACTGTGTTAGATATCCACTATGTTAGATATCCACTATGTTAGATATCCACTGTGTTAGATATCCACTATGTTAGATATCCATTGTGTTAGATATCCACTGTGTTAGATATCTACTATGTTAGATATCCACTGTGTTAGATATCCACTATGTAAGATATCCATTGTGTTAGATATCCACTGTGTTAGATATCCACTGTGTTAGATATCCATTGTGTTAGATATCCACTGTGTTAGATATCTACTATGTTAGATATCCACTGTGTTAGATATCCACTGTGTTAGATATCCACTGTGTTAGATATCCACTATGTAAGATATCCACTATGTTAGATATCCACTGTGTTAGATATCCACTGTGTTAGATATCCACTGTGTTAGATATCTACTGTGTTAGATATCCACTGTGTTAGATATCTACTGTGTTAGATATCCACTGTGTTAGATATCTACTATATCCACTATGTTAGATATCCACTGTGTTAGATATCCACTGTGTTAGATATCCACTGTGTTAGATACAGTATCTACCATATCCGCTTGGTAGATATCCACTATAGTAGATATCTACTATATCCACTATGTTAGATATCCACTGTGTTATATGTCTACTATGGTAGACATCAATTTCTTATAGTTAAACCTCCACACAGAAACCAACAGCGATCCTTCTCTGATCAGTATGGTCATAGTGAGTTCTCATATTTGATGAGTCTTCTCTCCCCTGGGGGCCGGAACTGAATAATGTTACATTTGACCCCTGGGGGCCGGAACTGAATAATGTTACATTTGACCCCTGGGGGCCGGTACTGAATAATGTTACATTTGACCCCTGGTACTGAATAATGTTACATTTGACCCCTGGTACTGAATAACGTTATATTTGACCACTGGGGGTCGGTACTGAATAATGTTACATTTGACCCCTGGTACTGAATAATGTTACATTTGACCCCTGGTACTGAATAACGTTATATTTGACCCCTGGGGGCCGGTACTGAATAACGTTATATTTGACCACTGGGGGTCGGTACTGAATAACGTTATATTTGACCACTGGGGGTCGGTACTGAATAACGTTATATTTGACCCCTGGGGGCCGGTACTGAATAACGTTATATTTGACCCCTGGGGGCCGGTACTGAATAACGTTATATTTGACCCCTGGGGGCCGGTACTGAATAACGTTATATTTGACCCCTGGGGGCCGGTACTGAATAACGTTATATTTGACCCCTGGGGGCCGGTACTGAATAACGTTATATTTGACCCCTGGGGGCCGGTACTGAATAACGTTATATTTGACCCCTGGGGGCCGGTACTGAATAACGTTATATTTGACCCCTGGGGGCCGGTACTGAATAACGTTATATTTCTTTTTGTTTCGATTTCTTTTTGTTTCGATTTCTTTTTGTTTCGAAATGTAACATTATTCAGTTCCGGCCCCCAGGGGTCAAATGTAACATTATTCATTACCCTTCTCCTGAGTCTCCTCTCACAGAGCCCTGCACTCTGTACTCTACCCTTCTCCTGAGTCTCCTCTCACAGAGCCCTGCACTCTCTACTCTACCCTTCTCCTGAGTCTCCTCTCACAGAGCCCTGCACTCTCTACTGGGCTCTGTGAGAGGAGACTCAGGAGAAGGGTAGAGTAGAGAGTGCTGGGCTCTGTGAGAGGAGACTCAGGGTTGTCTTTGTATTGCATCATCTTTCTGTGTTTTTCAACTTGCCGCAGTTTTCAACTGCAGTGTGGTGATGAGTTCACTACTGTATTATAACACATTTAACAACACCAGGGAAGGAAGGAAAGAAGAAAGGAAAAGAGGGAGAGAAGGAGAGAAGGAACGCCACACCTCCAATACAGCCCCAGACTAAAACACACACAGCAACACACACTTCTCTGTGGGTGATGATGGTGTGTCTCTTCTCTGAGAATCAACAGTTCATTCGTATACACACACCCTGAAACACCCCCCCCCCCCCCCCCCCACCCCAATTCTCCACTGGCACACTCAAACCACACTCAAAACACACTCAAACCACACTCAAACCACACTCAAAACACACCACAACACACCACAACACAAACTCCATGTCGGTACAATGAGAATCAACAGTTTCCCAGGGTCTTCACCTCCTGGATAGAGAGAATGTTTACTATACAGTCATAACATCTCTCTTGTCTTCTCATGATGGGAAAAATACTCTGACACTGAAGAGATGCATTCTCTACCCCCTCCCTTAAAGCTAATGGTTTTAAATATAGGCGGAAGAGAATAGGAAAGTAACCTGTCCTTTAATAAACACTGTAGTGAGGGTTTGAAACACGAATCCCCTTCCAGTGAGGGCTGAAAGAGAGAGGTTGTTTTCACTCTCTGTGCCTGCGTCAATCGATTCCACGTGCAAACACGCGAACACACTGTTGCTTTTACCCCGGAGCACTACGGAGCTAGGAGATCTCTGCCAACAAGTGGGCTGGAGTCTTGTCCTCTCTCTCTCACTCTGCCTCGTTCTCTCTCTGCCCCCCTCTCTCTATCTCCCCCTCTCTCTCTGCCCCTCTCTCTCTCCCCCTCTCTCTGCCCCTCTCTCCCTCCCACTCTCTCTCTGCCCCTCTCTCTCTCCCCCCTCTCTCTGCCCCTCTCTCCCTCCCCCTCTCTCTCTCCCCCTCTCTCCCTGCCCCTCTCTCCCTCCCCCTCTCCCTGCCCCTCTCTCTCTGCACCCTCTCTCTCTCTCTCTCTCTGTTCCCAGGTATGCTGTTTTATTTATTCTACCCCTCACCTCTCTTTCGTTCTCTTTGTCTTTCTATCATTATCTCTTACTCCCTCATGTTATCCATGATGATGATGAAGATTAAATCCCCACGTATCTATTTTTTTATTTATTTAACCTTTATTTAACTAGGCAAGTCAGTTAAGAACAAATTCTTATTTTCAATGACGGCCCAGGAACACAACTGTCTTGTTCAGAGGCAGAACGACTGATTTTTACCTGTCAGCTCAGGGATTCAATCTAGCAACCTTTCGGTTACTGGCCCAACACTCTAACCACTAGGCTACCTGCCACCCCATCTAGGTGCTGAGTTCACGCACGCACGCACGCACGCACGCACGCACGCACGCACGCACGCACGCACG
>NC_052308.1:77215277-77220277 GCF_016432855.1 Salvelinus namaycush | reverse complement strand
TTTGCTGCGAGGAGGCAGACTCATTAGATCATTTATTTTGGTACTGTCCATATGTAGCTCGTTTCTGGTCACAGGTCCAGTAATGGCTGAAGAATTGCAACATTTACCTAGAGCTAAAGCTGCAGAGAGCAATACTGGGTGATTTGAAAAGTCATAGTCAATCGATCAATAATGTAATAATTATTTTAGCAATAATATTTATCTTTAATTTACAATCTGTAGAAACCATGAGAATAGAAAGGTTCAGTGTTTTTGTGAAGCATCACATCACAGTAGAGAAATATATGGCCAATAGAAATCCAATATGGATGGTGTTAACAAATAGATGGGAGAGGTTGAATGGAGCTGGAGGTTGGGACTAATAACAACAAGATAACAAAGGTAAAACTTACGGGGTCTGTAAATTGTATATAGGTTCAGAACTTATGTGAAATAGCACAGTTGCCTAGAAGCTTCCCGGAGTCGCCTCTTCACTGTTGACATTGAGACTGGTGTTTTGCGGGTACTATTTAATGAAGCTGCCAGTTGAGGACTTGTGAGGCGTCTGTTTCTCAAACTAGACCCTAATGTACTTGTCCTCTTGCTCAGTTGTGCACCGGGGCCTCCCATTCCTCTTTCTATTCTGGTTAGAGATAGTTGCGCTGTTCTGTGAAGGGAGTAGTACACAGCGTTGTACGAGATCTTCAGTTTCTTGGCAATCTCTCACATTGAAAAGCCTTCATTTCTCAGAACAAGAATAGACTGACGAGTTTCAGAATAAAGTTCTCTGTTTCTGGCCATTTTGAGCCTGTAATCGAACCCACAACTGCTGATGCTCCAGGTACTCAACTAGTCTAAAGAAGGCCATTTTTATTGCTTCTTTAATCAGAACAACAGTTTTCAGCTGTACTAAGAGAATTGCAAAAGGGTTTTCTAATGATCAATTAGCCTTTTAAAATGATAAACTTGGATTAGCTAACACAATGTGCCATTGGAACACAGGAATGATGGTTGCTGATAATGGGCCTCTGTACGCCCATGTAGATATTCCATAAAAAATCTGCCGTTTCCAGCTACAATAGTCATTTACAACATTAACAATGTCTACACTGTATTTCTGATCAATTTGACGTTATTTTAATGGACAGAAAATGTGCTTTTCTTTCAAAAACAAGGACATTTCTAAGTGACCCCAAACTTTTGAACGGTAGTGTATATTTACCCCCAAAATATATAGGGGATTGGAAATGATGCAGACAATTACATTGATGGAAGCAACAATCTATCCGCAATGTTAAAGCTGATCCACCCCCGAAAAGAAATACACTTTAAAAAAATGTTTGTTAACACACACACACACACAATCAAATTAAATGTTATTTGTCACATGCTTGGTAAACAACAGACTAATAGTGAAATGTTATTTGTCACATTCTTGGTAAACAACAGACTAATAGTGAAATGTTATTTGTCACATTCTTGATAAACAACAGACTAACAGTGAAATGTTATTTGTCACTTGCTTGGTAAACAACAGACTAACAGTGAAATGTTTCTTTTCTTTTCCAACAATGCAGAGAGAAAGATAAAAATATGAAATAATAAAATTTTTATATTTATATATATTGAAATAGTGACACGAGGAATAAATACACAATGAATAACGTAATAATAATAATGAGTACCAGTACTGAATCAATGTGCAGGGGTACAAGGTAATTATGATAGCTGTGTACATATAGTTTGTGCCCTCTTCACAGCTGTGTAGGTGTGTCTATGGACCATGTTAATTCCTTAGTGATGTGGACACAGAGGAACTTGTATCTCTGAACCAGCTGTCGATGGGGACTAGCTCACCTCTCTGTTTCCTATAGCCCACAATCACATCCTTTGCCTTGCTAACGGTGAGGGAGAGGTTGTTGTCGTGGCACCACACTGCCAGGTCCCTGACCTCCTCCCTATATGGTGCCTCATCGTCATTGGTGATCAGTCCTACCACCGTTGTGTCATCAGGTAACTTGATGATGGTGTTGGAGTTGTGCGCGTCCACGCAGTCGTGCAGCAGGGGACTAAGCACACACCCCTGAGGGGCCATCGTGTTGATGGTCAGCGTGGCGCAAGTGTTGTCTACCTTCAACACCTGGGGGCGGTCCTTCAGGAAGTCCAGGAACCAGTTGCAGAGGGAGGTGTTCAGTCCCAGGGTCCTGAGCTTGGTAATGAGCTTGGAGGGGACTATGGTGATGAGCTTGGAGGGGACTATGGTGAACGCTGAGCTGTAGTCAATAAACAGCTTTCTCACGTAGGTATTATTGTTGTCCAGGTGGGTGAGGGCTGGGTGGAGTGTGATAGAGATTGTGTCATCTGGGGATCTGTTGGGGCGGTATGCGAATTGATGTGGGTCTAGAGTCTCTGGGATGATGGTGTTGATGTGAGCCATGACCAACCTTTCAGAACATTTCATGCTATAGATGTGAGTGCTACGGGGCGATAGTAATTTGGCAGGTCATCTTGCCATTCTTGACACTTGCCAGCTAGTCAGTGCATGCTCCGAGCACGTGTTCTGGTATTCTGTCTGGCCTTGTTAATGTTAACCTGTTTAAAGGTTTTACTCATATCGGCTATGGAGAGCGAGATCACACAGTCATCCAGAACAGCTGGTGTTCTCATGCATGGTTCAGGGTTGCTTGCCTCAAAGCGAGCATAGAAGGTATTTAACTCGTCTGGTAGGCTAGCGTCACTGGGCTTCCCTTTGTAATCTGTGATAGTTTGCAAGCCCTGCCACATCTGTCGAGTGTCAGAGCCGGCGGAGTAGGATTCGATCTTAGTCCTGTATTGCCTGTTTGATGGCTTGTCGGAGGTCATAGCAGGATTTATGATAAGTGTCTGGATTAGTGTCCTACTCCTTGAAAGCGGCAGCTCTAGCCTTTAGCTCTGTATTAACTTCTCTAGGGTATGTGGGACGGCTCGTCAACAGCCAGTGAAACTGCAGGGCGCCAAATTCAAAACAACAGAAATCCCATAATTTGAATTCCTCAAACATACAAGTATTTTACACAATTTTAAAGATACACTTGTTGTAAATCCAGCCAAAGTGTCCGATTTCAAAAAGGTTTTACGACGAAAGCACACCAAACGATTGTTAGGTATGAGCCAAGTCACAGAAAAAGACAGCCATTTTTCCAGCCAAAGAGATGAGTAACAAAAAGCAGAAATAGAGATAAAATTAATCACTAACCTTTGATGATCTTCATCAGATGACACTCATAGGACTTCATGTTACACAATACATGTATGTTTTGTTCGGTAAAGTTCATATTTATATCCAAAAATCTGAGTTTAGGCGGGACGCTACTGTCTCACTTGGCAAAAAGCCAGAGAAAATGCAGAGCGCCAAATTCAAATGAATTACTATGAAAATTACTATAAAAATCAAACTTTCATTAAATCACACATGAAAGACACCAAATTAAAGCTACACTGGTTGTGAATCCAGCCAACATGTCAGAATTCAAATAGGCTTTTCGGCGAAAGCAAACGATGCTATTATCTGAGGATAGCACAATAGTAAACAAAGACAGAGAAGCATATTTCAACCCTGCAGGCGCGACACAAAACGCAGAAATAAAAATATAATTCATGCCTTACCTTTGACGAGCTTCTGTTGTTGGCACTCCAATATGTCCCATAAACATCACAAATGGTCCTTTTGTTCGATTAATTCCGTCGATATATATCCAAAATGTCCATTTATTTGGCGCGTTTGATCCAGAAAAACACCGGTTCCAACTTGCTCAAACGTGACTACAAAATATCTCAAAGGTTACCTGTAAACTTTGCCAAAAAATGTCAAACTACTTTTGTAATACAACTTTAGGTATTTTTTTACGTTAATAATCGATAAAATTGAAGACGGGATGATCTGTGTTCAATACAGGATTAAAACCAACTATAGCTAGCTTTCTGGTCATGCGCCTCTAACAAACAGGACACTTCGAGTGACTCTCCTTCAAGATGGCCGTACTTCTTCATTACACAAAGGAATAACCTCAACTAATTTCTAAAGACTGTTGACATCCAGTGGAAGCGGTAGGAGCTGCAAGCAGGTCCCTTAGAAATCTGGTTTCCCAATGAAAACTCATTGAAAAGAGAGTGAACTCCATAAAAAAAAAATCTGAATGGTTTGTCCTCTGGGTTTCGCCTGCTAAATAAGTTCTGTTATACTCACAGACATGATTCAAACAGTTTTAGAAATTCCAGAGTGTTTTCTATCCAAATCTACTAATAATATGCATATCTTATCTTCTGGGGATGAGTAGCTGGCAGTTTAATTTGGGCATGCTTTTCATCCAAAATTCCGAATGCTGCCCCCTACCCTAGGGAAGTTAATGAAGCCGGTGACTGATGTGGTAAACTCCTCAATGTTATTGGATGAATCCCAGAACATATTCCAGTCTGTGCTAGCGAAACAGTCCTTTAGATTAGCATCTGCTTCATTGGACAACGTCCGTATTGAGGAACTACCAGCGTCACTGGTACTTCCTGTTAGAGTTTTTGCTTGTAAGCAGGAAGCACACACGCACAATCCTTATTGCTTGGCAGTTGGCATTGTATAGCTGTCAATCTACTGGTATCATTAAGGAATCTAATGTGAACTGTCATTTTCCTCCTGATTTCTGACCTCACTTACATTTTCCTCCTGATTTCTGACCTCACTGTTACATTTTCCTCCTGATTTCTGACCTCACTGTGTTACATTTACCTCCTGATTTCTAACCTCACTGTTACATTTTCCTTCTGATTTCTGACTTCACTGTGTAACATTTTCCTTCTGATTTCTGACCTCACTGTGTAACATTTTCCTTCTGATTTCTGACCTCACTGTGTTACATTTTCCTTCTGATTTCTGACCGTACTGTTACATTTTCCTTCTGATTTCTGACCTCACTGTGTTACATTTTCCTCCTGATTTCTGACCTCACTGTGTTACATTTTCCTTCTGATTTCTGACCTTACTGTTACAT
>NC_052308.1:77137777-77210277 GCF_016432855.1 Salvelinus namaycush | reverse complement strand
TAGTAGCGGGCTGGGCCAAGGAGGGATGAGAGGAAAAAGGGAGGGAAGGGAGAGGAGGAGAGGAAGCGAATTAGGACTATTTAAAAATGAAACCATTGGTCAGTGCATCGTCATTGAGCACAGGACAGAATTTAATCAGGTGAGGTGGCCCCCCTTTGAGAAAATATCACGCCCTGGATAGTAATTACTGTGTTTCTACTGTTATTTTGTAACTGTTGTACACGAGGTCCAACGTTGTAATTTGATGTAATGTAGTTATGTTGTGTCATGGAACACTGTGAACTTCATCCGTGGCTGACGTTCGTTTTGGTATCATTCTATTTGGCCGTGTTTTTACTGAAAACAATTATTTTTTACCCAACGGGCTTCCGTACTCACAGGCACTTCCTTGTTTTGCAGAAACAGCTTGCAGAGCCATCAATTTATTTAATTTTTTATCATAAAAATGACAGAGAATTGTATTTTGTAATCACTCATTGCACAAGAGAGACAAGATACTTTCAGAAAAGTGAGGATCTTCAGGAAGAGGTTGTTTTGGTTATTTTACATTTTTTTGGTACTGTTCACCCTTTTTTCTCCCCAATTGGTAGTTACAGTCTTGTCCCATCGCTGAAACTCCCGTACGGACTTGGGTGAGGCAAAGATTGAGAGCCATGCGTCCTCTGAAACATGACCCTGCCAAGAACCAGAAGCCAACCGCACCAATGTGTCGTAGGAAACACAGTACAACTGCCGACCGAAGTCAGCGTGCATGCGCCCGGCCCACCACAAGAAGGTCGCTAGAGCACGATGGGCCAATTGTGCGCCCTTGGTCTGTAATGACGCCACTCGGGAGGCCTAAAGAGGTTGTGTTTCATCACAGGTCCCTGTGTGTTTACCTGTGCTTAATGTTATGCACTGACCAATTATCACCATATTACCAATCTCCATACAGGCCAGAGGGGTCTAGGCATCTAATCGCCAAGTGTTGTCCTGTTCCTGTCTGTCTGGGAGTTGTGTACTATACTGTAGTATTAGCTATCGGGATTACATTGACTGACACGTGTTTATGTGACTAGGCAATTACTCCATTCAAAAACTAACTGAAAGATCAACATTTTAGTCAAAAATGTATAGAATTTAAATATAGTCAATTTGAATGTTTTTCTAATTTATTGTTAGATTTTATTTTGTTTCGTTTTTTGGGAATGGCAATAACATACTAACGTTACTATGACTATGAGGTATTTTGTTGACATGGCCAATATTTCAACTGTCAAAATAATTATTTAAAAATAATTTTTATTTTCAGTTTTTAAATAGTGGACTGTTCAATCTGTTAGTTGGGTTTAATTCTCACAAGTTTTACCATAAAGTTATCAGTGTGAGTGACGTTACGTATTCTTCAAAGGATTCTTTGTCTACATATGGTCACATCTTGAATTTTATAAATTACATTGAGTATCTTTACATTATTTATAAAAGATCTTTAAAAAATAATCAAGGTAAAAAGTGTTTGATATCTCCTCTTTTTTGCAATTGTACCAAAAGTGGCTTAACTATTGAAGTTGATAGCTTTGTTTTTCTAGTGACTAGGCGCGTGTGGTTGTTATGGTGACCGTGAGGCTGGCGCGTGGTGGTGTGACGTTGTAATGTACAGTACATGACGAGGTAATGATAATATTATTGTTCACTATGTTGTTGTTATGGATACGTGATGCTGTTTTAATTTAAAGCGGGTGATGTAATCGAAGGTACCTATGCTCAGCCCATATCCTTATGTAGTGGTGGTGGTTGTATTAATTGACAATGTTTATTAATACTTAATACACGTGTTATTAATGTGTTATAAACATGCATTACATAAATTACAAAGTCTCTCTGAATAGGAGCTGTTTATTTAGCAACTCAATAAAACGTCTAAATGTATAAAAACCTGAATATTCCAGATGAGTTCTTCAAACTGGGAGAATAAAGAGATTGGAGATACAGCGTATCCTAGGATACCCAAACTACTGCGAGGGCGTAAAGACTGGTATATGGGCCTACGATTACATCACCCGTGCTCTTTGAATAAGTTATATTTTTGTGACGTGATTTATATAATTATTTTATTTTCTCTGTATATAATTTATATGTATGGATATGTTTAATGCAGACTGCATTGCCGATGTTTTCGTTTGTTTGTTTATCCTATTCTGTAAATGCCAGGGAAGTAACACTGTTGTCTGCTATCTGTTAATATAGGGGCCGGGTCATAGAAATCCTGTCATTCAAGAATTATAGAATGCAAGTTTCCCATACCGAGATGGCCCGTTTCCATTCTACTGTTCAATATAATTCTGTGGGCCGGGTATGGTTTGGTCTGTCTAAAAGCAGGGTTTTCCCACAGACATGAAGTTTGTAACAGCATTTTTTTGCCTGTCCAGTTTTACCCACGTAGGTTCTTTTGTTATTTGAGTACTTAGTTGAATTATCCGCAACTTCTAGAGTACAAATGATCAATTTCCACATGGTTTTATAATCACCCTTCTATTGCCGTTAACTAGATATCAAACCTAGACAATATTGAATATGTTTTGCTTCATCTTCATAATAGGTTGGGGAAACCCTGCCATAGGCTTTAATGGAAGTTACTGCTGTGCAGTAGATGGGAATGCTCTGCTCTCTCTCTTTTCACACAGTAGCTAAATGGGGAGGAAAGGGGGAGGAAGGTAGGAGGAAAGGGGGGTGTTAAAAGTACAAAAACTGTTAAAGCCACGGGAATGGTTGCACTGATAACCCATCTGCGGGTTTGATCAACCGAGAAAGTACAGAGTGCTGCAAATCTCGACTGAAAAGGTTTGATAAGAAAGAACCCTTTTCTTATCTCTTTAACGTTGAAACTCACACATCTGGCATTTAGGTGTATGTACTGTATGTAGTGATATACATGTAAAAAATATCTATTTTGATTCTCTTTTAAATGGGCAAAAAATATATATTGTTTGACTGGTGATCTGTGAAATTGTTCTGATGGAGTAGTTTTTGGTCCTCGTAATCCCCCCCCCCCCCAGATTTGCTTTTGTAACTTCTGATGTTGTTCTACTTTTGACTGTGGTAAGTCCTGTGGCGTTTCAACATTCTGTGAGCAATGTGTTAAAGGTTTTTGGAGAAACATTTTAATATACTCAAATTAGATAACGTAAAGCAAAAAGTGCCACCACCAAGTTATATTAGTTCAGTTTGTTTAGTCTTGATTGTTTTGTTGATTTGTTCCTCCTCTCGTTGTCGAGCACACATGAATGTTGTCGTGGTGACTGTTGTCAAGTGAACGTCTATATATGCAAAAACTGTGTGGGGCTTGAGGAAGGAGGCGGAGCTAGAACTGCTAGAGCTTGATGAGTAGTGATGTCGTGGCTGGTCGTCTAAAAGTTGTTGTCAGCTTAATAAACTGCAGGTACAGTGTGACTGAGGTCAATATCTTTTATACAAAGTGCTTATCTATATAACCCCCCCCTCCCCTCCCCATAACACACCACATGTTGGGTCAACTGGTGAGCATATGACTATATGACTCAGGGGTGTTTCTGTCTATGCCTCCCAAATGACACCCTATTCCCTTCATAGGGCCCTGGTCAAAAGTAGTGCACTATAAAGGGAATTAGGTGTAATTTGGGACACAGTCTGTGTGTGTCTCCAAAGTATACAATGATCAGTGAAAAGCTATGAAAACAAGTAGTAGAGTTTGTGAATATGGGAATTATTAGTAACAAATTACCTGGAAATGTAAAAAAATCTGTGTTTTGTAAAATGTTCTCTATGGGGTGTAATACATTATTATATCGAGTGTCACAGTACTTTGTATGGGGAAACACCCTAAAGTGACAGTGAGTCCATTTCATTGTAAGTATTTATAAATTCATAACTAAATTATTGTACTTTTTTTGCTATTTGTAGATAAGTAATGCTGATGTATTGGTAACCATGGGAATGAACTGTTTTGTCATCGATCCTTTAATTTATTGTTGTACATACTGTATTGTTTGTTGATAAACAGTTGACTTTATTTTGTATATGACCAATAAACAGAATTTGAAGAGGACAAACTGTATCTTCCCTATTGTTCCATAGTTATGTAGCCTGGGTCCAGATCACTTTGGGCTGTATAAGCCATGAGCCAGCAGACAGCCATGACAGGGACCATAGGAGTTGGCAAGACTGCACAAACTGATCTGGGACCAGGCTATAGGCTATAAAGTGACTATATGATGATGCCTGAAATAAGTCTTTGTAGTTAGTCAAATTGAAGACTTTTTCAAGTCCTAGGTGCATTTTATAGTCTATCCTGTTGCTTTATATTACAGTATTGTAGTCTGCATGAATGTCTGATGATAAGGTGTTTCTTCTGGTCAGTTCATATTTATTTCAACTTCAAAGGTGGCATCCCAAATGGCACCCTATTCCCTTTTTTGTGTGCACTACTCGTCAAAAGGAGTGCACTGTATAGAGAATAGGGCGCCAGGATGCATAGGGCTCTGGCAAAAGTTGTACACTATTATAATGAAAAGGGGGCCATCCTCTGTCTGCCCTAGTTCTATCAACACTATCCATCCACAACATGTATCTGACCCCGGCTCCATTTTTCTCTCCCTCCATCCTCCTCTCACTGCTCACATGACCATTTGTGACCTCTTAATTACGTGAGAAACGCTTGAATAATGATTTATACATGACATTTGTGTTTTAGACCCATGGACTTCCCGTTTATGAAAGAAAAATAGGGTAACATCAAATCAAATCAAATTTTTATTATGCATAGCATATGTTGACCCATCGACCTTACATGGCATGGACAGATACTTTATGCAGCACAATTATATAGAATAGAAACAAACTAATACAAATAACATGTATATTACAATGGACGTATACCTTAGTGTAGAATCATCACCATAATTGCTAAGATCAGCATTTATTTAGCTGATTCGTCAATTCATTATCAGCGGTCCAATGGACGTGCTACCAATAAACATCAAGATCTCTGTATGTAGTTTTTCTACTGTTGTATTACTGTTCGCATAAATGAACCATATTGTGTTTACTCAACCTATTAGCCAGTAACGTCTGTAGGTGGCAGTAGCAAATAACGAACCGAAGATTAGTTGTCTGTCAAAATACATGGAGAGTTGTAAAATACGAACCGGAGTATAGTTTCAGCAATTTCGCATGTTTGCCAACTAGCACTTTCAAAAACAGTAATCTCAAGACAAAACAACTAATTATCGCTAATATACACAATATATAGGTTAACTCATGACATTATAGACGTACTTAAAGTCGGACTTGGAGTTATTATTGTGTTCAATCTTGAATCCAAATCCACCTGGTGTGTTAATCCATGACGTGAATTGTAGACGCCATGACAGTTTTCTCCAAACTGTCAGTTTGTTCTCTCGAGGAGGCGGGTAAAATGTAAACATACAAATGATCTCTCTTGCAAATTCGTTTAATGTAATAGTTTTAAAGCCATTCACTAAGCAATATTTTTTTCGACTCTGTAAACTTTGCATTCTATTAATTTAACGTTGTGTTGTTTGATAAAGTTGGCGCTATTTTGTTGAATGATTAGTTGACCATTAGCTAACTTTCTAGATAACGTTAGCTGCTAGCTAGATTAGCTAACAACAAGTTAAAAAACCCCAATAACGTTAGTTATTTCGTGATCATCAAATAATGCAGTGCTCTAAAAACGAATTAACGAAACATATAGTTTTGTTACAGAATGGAAGACTATGAACAGTTCATACAACGCCGACTTTACGAACTGAAAAGGAAGGATAGCAACGACAACAAGAACCAACGCCGGACACTGGAATCACCATGTACTCGCCACGGATCATCAGCTATCCGTTTCCATGGCATACCCATCCTTCCTCCATTGGTAAGGCTTCTTGTTGCTGTATAACTCTATGGATATCACCACTTACATGTTACATGTTATGTTGCCTGTGAGGAATGATGGAGCTAGTTATATGCTAGCCAGGGAACCAGTCTTTTTGCACGACAATTCCATACGGAGTTGGAAAGAGCAGAGAAGACTTGGCACCCAGCTAGGTATTTATAGTCTTATATTTTAACCTACTGTTAAAATCATTATTAGCAAGGGCTTTGCTGCGACTATATGGTATATGCATATTACTTTCTTTTTGGGGCCTTACGATATCTATCATTATTAAGATATCTATCATTATTATTATGTTATCTATCATTATTATTATGATATCTATCATTATTATGATATCTATCATTATTAAGACCCGCCTCTCATGGCAAGACAAATATTTGAGTCCCAAATGGCACCCTATTCCCTATGTAAGCCCTATGGGTCCTGGTCAAAAGTAGTGTACTGTAAAGGGAATAGGGGGACATAGACAAAGTCTGGCTGTGTTGCCACTCCCAGCTCACAGGAGTTCAAAGAGAAGAGATGCAGAGACACAGAGAGGCAGCCAAGAGGACGACGGATAGGAGGAAGACTCAGCCCTCTGAGACGAGGATGTCCTACGTTCAGAACATTCTACACAGTGTTCAGGTAAATCCACATGGATTTTAAGTCAAATAAGGCTGGTTTCCCAGACGCAGATTAACATTATTGGAGAATCTCTAATGAAATATTTTTTTTGTGCAGGCCGAGGCTGGGAAACGGTCCCATATAATTTAATTGTACACTCCTGCTACTTCAGCTAACTTAATGTATTGCCTAGCCTTTAAGGTGAAAAGTATGTATTTATGTCATATGATTGTTTTCATTTCTCACCTTTCCTGTTATGGTCATGTTTTTTAAAATTTGTTTTCTGTCTGGTATTCTAGCTGAGGCGAGCACCAACACTGGAGGAGTTCTTTCAGGGTGAACCAGGACTAACGGCAGCCAAAACCACCAACCTACACCACAGCAATGTCTGCCAGGTTCTAGCGTCGCAGAATGATGATGTCACCGAGACCAAGAACAGCTTGCCGGGGTCGTACTCCCCACCAACCTTAACCGTCATGCATGATGGGAAAGCAGGCATCCTCGTGCGAGGTCCTCCCATGACGTCGACAGCCTACGGCGCCTTCACAACGAATCACCTTACAACTCTCCATAACACCACCACTGTGAGGGAGACCTTCCTAGATAAGCTGGTCTGTGACCCAATGACACCTTCTCTAGCTAGAGAGACAACCACACACACCAACCAGGTTGCTCCACAAACAGAGACCCGGACCAGGGAGAGAATCTTGTATGACCAGGATAAGACCACCAATGCTGGGTGTGTTCTGGAGGAGGACCTGGGTTCAGGAGAAGCAGCGGTGGATCCTCTAGCTGACATCAGCCACCAGTCTTCAGAGACCCGGACCAGGGAGAGACTCTTGTATGACCAGGATAAGACCACCAATGCTGGGTGTGTTCTGGAGGAGGACCTGGGTTCAGGAGAAGCAGCGGTGGATCCTCTAGCTGACATCAGCCACCAGTCTTCGGGGTACGTGACGTATGAAAACGCGGAGGCCACCTGTGTGTTGAGTCGGACCGAGGCTGGGGAGAGCATTATGTCAGGGCCTGAGGAGGGGACACCAGTTGGAACGGGGGGGGTTCTCCTACACAACACCTCCGATACAAACACAACCAAGGCATGTAATATCATCAGCCATCCTCCCATTGATGCTGAAGATCTGGAGGAGGGGTCGTCCCCGTGTGACGATGACCTCATAACCGGTGGCCCTGCAGATGAGGCGAGCGTGACGTCGTCCTGGTGTAATGACGTCATACCAGACTATTTAGAGGAAGCGTTGGGGACGTCGCCGCTACAGAGCAACGATATCACACCTCCTGTAGAAGACCGCATAGCAAGTCATCCAGGAAAGAAGTGTGGCACTGCTAATATTGTCACTTTCCCCCAGCATCAAGCCTCATCACTATCAGACCGTCCTGAACCCAAGATTGTAGTGACATGTCCTCAGGCTGAGGCCTCAACACCGGACCTCTGCAAACCAGATCAGGCTTCAGACTTAGACCTGGAACGACCGGAGGGACCATACCGGCTTAGCCTCCAGACTCTTCTAAAGAAATCCCAGGCAGTTTTGGAACGCCCCAAACCAGGCAGGAACCAGCCAGAATCAGAACCAAAGAGCCAGACTGGAGATGTAGACTTGGACCCGGAATCGGAACCAGTGGCAGGGCCGTACCGCCTCAGCCTTCAGACCCTGCTGAAAAAGTCCCAGGAGCACCGGAGACGCCAGCGTCAGCTGAAGAACCAGGCCAAGACCTCTACTTGTCCTACCAGGTGACAGTTTTTGATGTTATTTTATTCATCTGTTTTATTGACTTCTGTTTGTTGTGTTCAGGTAAGAGGGGCAGACGTATTAGAGGGTTTTAAATCACATTTGAAAACCCATCTTTTTAGCATGGCTTTTAGTCAGTGGTTTTACTGTTATTTTAGACATCTTTTTTTGTATTAATCTCCTTTTTTTTGCAGTCTGTTTTTTATCTCCTTCATTTGAATGTTTTTACTGTAAAGTTTGTTGTGATTTTATATGCAATTTAAATACTATTTTATTGTAGGACCCAGGAGGCCTCGACACACCAGAAGATGGAGGAGGAGATCAGTTTCTCAGACAAGGAGAATGAGGAGTTCCTCCAGTCAGGGAGAGTGGTGGCGGAGGGAAGGAAAACCCGGGACAGGGATTGGAGAAAGGATCATCTGGGAATGGGAGTCCAGTTTTCCAGACCGCCACCACTAGAGATATTCCCTAAGGAAGCGTGGGTTCAACGTGAGGAGGAGAAGGCGAGCTCTAGGATTGTGGAAAGAATGGGACTCAACGAAAAAGGATGTCATGAAAGAATATTGAAGGAATTGGAGGCTGGAAATGGCCCTTCACATTTGGTTGGTCGAGAAGGAAACACCCAATCCCAATCTCCTCCAGGAGTGGACATTGATGCTGGCTCGGCAGCCGAAGACATCCAGCTACACCTCTCACCAGACATCCAGCTACACCTCTCACCAGACATCCAGCTACACCTCTCACCAGACATACAGCTACCCCTCTCACCAGACATCCAGCTACACCTCTCACCAGACGTCACAGCAGCACCGTCAAAGCTAATGGAGAACCTTCTACATCCTATCTCAGCCTCCATAACCCAGAAATCATTCTACCTAGTCAGGGAGAAGAGCTCTACCCTGCCGAGGCCTTCCTCTCTGGGGGGTAGTAGGTTCCAGACCGTCCCTACCCCCCAGTTTAGTATGAGCCCTATCCGCTGTAAGAGTAAAGGAAACAGTGGGGGAGGAGGGCGTGGCACCCCCAAGAGGCAGATCCTGGTAAACACACCTTTGAATGTAGACAACGAGGTGGGGTCGGTGACTGGGCAGGAAAAGAATGATGCTCGGGACCAAAGGCATCTGCACAGAGCGCCCCTAGTGGCTGGGGGTGGTACAACACCTATGCGTAGGAGCTCAGACCAGGCAGAACAGATAGCTCAGCTGGAGCTCAACCTGTCCAGCCTCAAAATACTGATCTCAGACCTGGAGTCCACGCTCACAGAGACACCAGAGAGCCACCAGACACACAACAACAGCCAGACGGATAATATAGACCAACAACACAAATACATGGACGACCACACACCTGACAGCCAGGCCTTACAGAGAACAGGGAACCAGACACACAACAACAGTCAGACTGATAATATAGACCAACAACACAAATACATGGACGACCACACACCTGACAGCCAGGCCTTACAGAGAACAGGGAACCAGACACACAACAACAGCCAGACTGATAATAGTAGTAACCTTACCATGGACCCGCCACATAAATACATGGACTACCATACACCTGAGAGTCAGGCAGAGAGTAACCTTACTGACAGTGAGAAAGGAAGAGGGGATGGAGGTCAGAGGTCAGCTGATAAGATGGCGGTGGTCCCCTGTAGAGTCCAGTGGTGTGACAGCGTACCTCCATTGGTCAAGGAGGTGGAGATCACTGTTACAACGGGTTACAAAAGACAAGATGGTCGCCAGCAGCAGCCTCTTGCAGCGGGCCTCGTCACCTCCCTCACTCAGAAGAGGAGAGTTCCTGACGTGTTCCGGAAGGTTCCATATGATGTCATCAAGGTTCCGTCGGAAGTCATCAAGGTTCGGAATGACGTCGTCAAGATTCCAGCATCACACAAAACACCTTTCTCCGTCCTCTCAGACGCCAGTGACAACCAGCACCAGCCAATGGAGTGGAAGAGTTATCTGGAGGACCCTGCCCACTTCCAATCCATCAACCAATCGTATGACGTGGACACGCCCTCAGGGCTCTGGCTCCAGGGAGGGTCAGGGTCAGAGGGGTCGTTGAAAGGTCATGACCCCGCGGGGAAGCAGCTGACCCCTGAGAACGGAGGTGGTGGTCAGGGAGGGGCGTCAAGGGCCAAACGTAGACTGGTCATGCACACGACAGAGGGGAACAGGGGACGAGGACGAAGAGAGGTGATGGACAGGCCTCACTCCAGTACTCCTAAAGGTAAGGCCAGCCAATGTCCACAGTGGATTTAGATTAGGATGTCTTCCTGGATGGTCATCTCAAACTTCATTCAATATTTTCTCAATACATTATATAACATTCAGTGGCTCCAAACTCAAATAAGCATTTTATGCTGTTTATTCATTCATTATAAAGGCAACAAGTGCAGAACAAACGTTTGTCAATCCATAATATCCCTGAATAAGAGTCTGTAAATCACATCAGAGCCCTAGCTAGCCCTTCCTGTCTGACTGTTACCCGTCTCCCTCCTAGCTGCGGTGCGGTCACACAGTCAGGAGAACCAGCAGGTGGGATCCTGTTCCAGTCAGAACCAGCAGGTGGGATCCTGTTCCAGTCAGGAGAACCAGCAGCTCCAGCTGAAGCAGACCCATGCAGCCCAGGTCAGAGCCCTGAAGGAGGAGCAGAGGAGACAGCAGCAACAACTACTGCAGGTGAGAGAGACCGCTGACCACCACCTCAGTATGACCACAGTATTACTACAATACAACCTCTTACAGGTTTGGGCTCAATCCAGTTTCACTTCCAGTCAAATCAGAAAGTAAACCAAATTCCAATTCCACATCTCCTCATTGAAAAGCTTTGAAGAGAATTAGTCATTGGAATTTCTGTGTACTTCCTGAATTGACAAGCATTAAAAGGGAATTGACCCCAACCCTGACCTCTAAACAATTGATGAACAGCAACAACTACTGCAGGTGAGAGAGAAGGAGGGAGAGGGAGAGAGAGCGCTGGACCGCAATATGACCACTACACTAGCAACTCCAATAACTGTGACATCTAACCAAGGTCACCTATAAACCCATCTAGCTGGCACCTGTATCCCTCCCTGCCTGCTTCTCTCTCTCAATTCCTCCCTCTCCCTCCCTCTCTCTCAATTCCTCCCTCTCCCTCCCTCTCTCTCAATTCCTCCCTCTCCCTCCCTCTCTCTCAATTCCTCCCTCTCCCTCCCTCTCTCTCAATTCCTCCCTCTCCCTTCCTCTCTCTCAATTCCTCCCTCTCCCTCCCTCTCTCTCAATTCCTCCCTCTCCCTCCCTCTCTCTCAATTCCTCCCTCCCTCTCTCTCAATTCCTCCCTCCCTCTCTCTCAATTCCTCCCTCCCTCTCTCTCAATTCCTCCCTCCCTCTCTCTCAATTCCTCCCTCCCTCTCTCTCAATTCCTCCCTCCCTCTCTCTCAATTCCTCCCTCTCCCTCTCTCTCAATTCCTCCCTCTCCCTCTCTCTCAATTCCTCCCCCTCCCTCTCTCTCAATTCCTCCCTCTCCCTCCCTCTCTCTCAATTCCTCCCTCTTCCTCCCTCTCTCTCAATTCCTCCCTCTCCCTCCCTCTCTCTCAATTCCTCCCTCTTCCTCCCTCTCCCTCCCTCTCTCTCAATTCCTCCCTCTCCCTCCCTCTCTCTCAATTCCTCCCTCCCTCTCTCTCAATTCCTCCCTCCCTCTCTCTCAATTCCTCCCTCTCCCTCTCTCTCAATTCCTCCCTCTCCCTCTCTCTCAATTCCTCTCTCTCCCTCTCTCTCAATTCCTCCCTCTTCCTCCCTCTCTCTCAATTCCTCCCTCTCCCTCCCTCTTCCTCCCTCTTCCTCCCTCTCTCTCAATTCCTCCCTCTCCCTCCCTCTCTCTCAATTCCTCCCTCTTCCTCCCTCTCCCTCCCTCTCTCTCAATTCCTCCCTCTCCCTCCCTCTCTCTCAATTCCTCCCTCCCTCTCTCTCAATTCCTCCCTCCCTCTCTCTCAATTCCTCCCTCTCCCTCTCTCTCAATTCCTCCCTCTCCCTCCCTCTCCCTCCCTCTTCCTCCCTCTTCCTCCCTCTCTCTCAATTCCTCCCTCTCCCTCCCTCTCTCTCAATTCCTCCCTCTCCCTCCCTATCTCTCAATTCCTCCCTCCCTCTCTCTCAATTCCTCCCTCTCCCTCTCTCTCAATTCCTCCCTCTCCCTCTCTCTCAATTCCTCTCTCTCCCTCTCTCTCAATTCCTCCCTCTCCCTCTCTCTCAATTCCTCCCTCCCTCTCTCTCAATTCCTCCCTCTCCCTCTCTCTCAATTCCTCCCTCCCTCTCTCTCAATTCCTCCCTCCCTCTCTCTCAATTCCTCCCTCTCCCTCTCTCTCAATTCCTCCCTCTCCCTCTCTCTCAATTCCTCCCCCTCCCTCTCTCTCAATTCCTCCCCCTCCCTCTCTCTCAATTCCTCCCTCTCCCTCCCTCTCTCTCAATTCCTCCCTCTCCCTCCCTCTCTCTCAATTCCTCCCTCTTCCTCCCTCTCCCTCCCTCTCTCTCAATTCCTCCCTCTCCCTCCCTCTCTCTCAATTCCTCCCTCCCTCTCTCTCAATTCCTCCCTCCCTCTCTCTCAATTCCTCCCTCCCTCTCTCTCAATTCCTCCCTCTCCCTCTCTCTCAATTCCTCCCTCTCCCTCTCTCTCAATTCCTCCCCCTCCCTCTCTCTCAATTCCTCCCTCTCCCTCCCTCTCTCTCAATTCCTCCCTCTTCCTCCCTCTCTCTCAATTCCTCCCTCTCCCTCCCTCTCTCTCAATTCCTCCCTCTTCCTCCCTCTCCCTCCCTCTCTCTCAATTCCTCCCTCTCCCTCCCTCTCTCTCAATTCCTCCCTCCCTCTCTCTCAATTCCTCCCTCCCTCTCTCTCAATTCCTCCCTCTCCCTCTCTCTCAATTCCTCCCTCTCCCTCTCTCTCAATTCCTCCCTCTCCCTCTCTCTCAATTCCTCCCTCTCCCTCTCTCTCAATTCCTCTCTCTCCCTCTCTCTCAATTCCTCCCTCTTCCTCCCTCTCTCTCAATTCCTCCCTCTCCCTCCCTCTTCCTCCCTCTTCCTCCCTCTCTCTCAATTCCTCCCTCTCCCTCCCTCTCTCTCAATTCCTCCCTCTCCCTCCCTCTCTCTCAATTCCTCCCTCTCCCTCCCTCTCTCTCAATTCCTCCCTCTCCCTCTCTCTCAATTCCTCCCTCTCCCTCTCTCTCAATTCCTCCCTCTCCCTCTCTCTCAATTCCTCTCTCTCCCTCTCTCTCAATTCCTCCCTCTCCCTCTCTCTCAATTCCTCCCTCTCCCTCTCTCTCAATTCCTCCCTCCCTCTCTCTCAATTCCTCCCTCTCCCTCTCTCTCAATTCCTCCCTCCCTCTCTCTCAATTCCTCCCTCTCCCTCTCTCTCAATTCCTCCCCCTCCCTCTCTCTCAATTCCTCCCCCTCCCTCTCTCTCAATTCCTCCCCCTCCCTCTCTCTCAATTCCTCCCCCTCCCTCTCTCTCAATTCCTCCCTCTCCCTCCCTCTCTCTCAATTCCTCCCTCTCCCTCCCTCTCTCTCAATTCCTCCCTCTTCCTCCCTCTCCCTCCCTCTTCCTCCCTCTCCCTCCCTCTCTCTCAATTCCTCCCTCCCTCTCTCTCAATTCCTCCCTCCCTCTCTCTCAATTCCTCCCTCCCTCTCTCTCAATTCCTCCCTCCCTCTCTCTCAATTCCTCCCTCTCCCTCTCTCTCAATTCCTCCCTCTCCCTCTCTCTCAATTCCTCTCTCTCCCTCTCTCTCAATTCCTCCCTCTTCCCCCCTCTCTCTCAATTCCTCCCTCCCTCTCTCTCAATTCCTCCCTCCCTCTCTCTCAATTCCTCCCTCCCTCTCTCTCAATTCCTCCCTCTCCCTCTCTCTCAATTCCTCCCTCTCCCTCTCTCTCAATTCCTCCCCCTCCCTCTCTCTCAATTCCTCCCCCTCCCTCTCTCTCAATTCCTCCCTCTCCCTCCCTCTCTCTCAATTCCTCCCTCTCCCTCCCTCTCTCTCAATTCCTCCCTCTTCCTCCCTCTCCCTCCCTCTCTCTCAATTCCTCCCTCCCTCTCTCTCAATTCCTCCCTCCCTCTCTCTCAATTCCTCCCTCCCTCTCTCTCAATTCCTCCCTCCCTCTCTCTCAATTCCTCCCTCTCCCTCTCTCTCAATTCCTCCCTCTCCCTCTCTCTCAATTCCTCCCCCTCCCTCTCTCTCAATTCCTCCCTCTCCCTCCCTCTCTCTCAATTCCTCCCTCTTCCTCCCTCTCTCTCAATTCCTCCCTCTCCCTCCCTCTCTCTCAATTCCTCCCTCTTCCTCCCTCTCCCTCCCTCTCTCTCAATTCCTCCCTCTCCCTCCCTCTCTCTCAATTCCTCCCTCCCTCTCTCTCAATTCCTCCCTCCCTCTCTCTCAATTCCTCCCTCTCCCTCTCTCTCAATTCCTCCCTCTCCCTCTCTCTCAATTCCTCCCTCTCCCTCTCTCTCAATTCCTCTCTCTCCCTCTCTCTCAATTCCTCCCTCTTCCTCCCTCTCTCTCAATTCCTCCCTCTCCCTCCCTCTTCCTCCCTCTTCCTCCCTCTCTCTCAATTCCTCCCTCTCCCTCCCTCTCTCTCAATTCCTCCCTCTCCCTCCCTATCTCTCAATTCCTCCCTCTCCCTCTCTCTCAATTCCTCCCTCTCCCTCTCTCTCAATTCCTCCCTCTCCCTCTCTCTCAATTCCTCCCTCTCCCTCTCTCTCAATTCCTCTCTCTCCCTCTCTCTCAATTCCTCCCTCTCCCTCTCTCTCAATTCCTCCCTCCCTCTCTCTCAATTCCTCCCTCTCCCTCTCTCTCAATTCCTCCCTCCCTCTCTCTCAATTCCTCCCTCCCTCTCTCTCAATTCCTCCCTCTCCCTCTCTCTCAATTCCTCCCTCTCCCTCTCTCTCAATTCCTCCCCCTCCCTCTCTCTCAATTCCTCCCCCTCCCTCTCTCTCAATTCCTCCCTCTCCCTCCCTCTCTCTCAATTCCTCCCTCTCCCTCTCTCTCAATTCCTCCCTCTCCCTCTCTCTCAATTCCTCCCTCTCCCTCTCTCTCAATTCCTCCCTCCCTCTCTCTCAATTCCTCCCTCTCCCTCTCTCTCAATTCCTCCCTCCCTCTCTCTCAATTCCTCCCTCTCCCTCTCTCTCAATTCCTCCCTCTCCCTCTCTCTCAATTCCTCCCCCTCCCTCTCTCTCAATTCCTCCCCCTCCCTCTCTCTCAATTCCTCCCCCTCCCTCTCTCTCAATTCCTCCCTCTCCCTCCCTCTCTCTCAATTCCTCCCTCTCCCTCCCTCTCTCTCAATTCCTCCCTCTTCCTCCCTCTCCCTCCCTCTCTCTCAATTCCTCCCTCTCCCTCCCTCTCTCTCAATTCCTCCCTCCCTCTCTCTCAATTCCTCCCTCCCTCTCTCTCAATTCCTCCCTCCCTCTCTCTCAATTCCTCCCTCCCTCTCTCTCAATTCCTCCCTCCCTCTCTCTCAATTCCTCCCTCTCCCTCTCTCTCAATTCCTCCCTCTCCCTCTCTCTCAATTCCTCTCTCTCCCTCTCTCTCAATTCCTCCCTCTTCCCCCCTCTCTCTCAATTCCTCCCTCCCTCTCTCTCAATTCCTCCCTCCCTCTCTCTCAATTCCTCCCTCTCCCTCTCTCTCAATTCCTCCCTCTCCCCTCTCTCAATTCCTCCCCCTCCCTCTCTCTCAATTCCTCCCCCTCCCTCTCTCTCAATTCCTCCCTCTCCCTCCCTCTCTCTCAATTCCTCCCTCTCCCTCCCTCTCTCTCAATTCCTCCCTCTTCCTCCCTCTCCCTCCCTCTCTCTCAATTCCTCCCTCCCTCTCTCTCAATTCCTCCCTCCCTCTCTCTCAATTCCTCCCTCCCTCTCTCTCAATTCCTCCCTCCCTCTCTCTCAATTCCTCCCTCTCCCTCTCTCTCAATTCCTCCCTCTCCCTCTCTCTCAATTCCTCCCTCTCCCTCTCTCTCAATTCCTCCCCTCCCTCTCTCTCAATTCCTCCCTCTCCCTCCCTCTCTCTCAATTCCTCCCTCTTCCTCCCTCTCTCTCAATTCCTCCCTCTCCCTCCCTCTCTCTCAATTCCTCCCTCTTCCTCCCTCTCCCTCCCTCTCTCTCAATTCCTCCCTCTCCCTCCCTCTCTCTCAATTCCTCCCTCCCTCTCTCTCAATTCCTCCCTCCCTCTCTCTCAATTCCTCCCTCTCCCTCTCTCTCAATTCCTCCCTCTCCCTCTCTCTCAATTCCTCCCTCTCCCTCTCTCTCAATTCCTCTCTCTCCCTCTCTCTCAATTCCTCCCTCTTCCTCCCTCTTCCTCCCTCTTCCTCCCTCTCTCTCAATTCCTCCCTCTCCCTCCCTCTCTCTCAATTCCTCCCTCTCCCTCCCTATCTCTCAATTCCTCCCTCTCCCTCTCTCTCAATTCCTCCCTCTCCCTCTCTCTCAATTCCTCCCTCTCCCTCTCTCTCAATTCCTCCCTCTCCCTCTCTCTCAATTCCTCTCTCTCCCTCTCTCTCAATTCCTCCCTCTCCCTCTCTCTCAATTCCTCCCTCCCTCTCTCTCAATTCCTCCCTCTCCCTCTCTCTCAATTCCTCCCTCCCTCTCTCTCAATTCCTCCCTCCCTCTCTCTCAATTCCTCCCTCTCCCTCTCTCTCAATTCCTCCCTCTCCCTCTCTCTCAATTCCTCCCTCTCTCTCTCTCTCAATTCCTCCCTCTCTCTCAATTCCTCCCCCTCCCTCTCTCTCAATTCCTCCCTCTCCCTCCCTCTCTCTCAATTCCTCCCTCTCCCTCCCTCTCTCTCAATTCCTCCCTCTTCCTCCCTCTCCCTCCCTCTCTCTCAATTCCTCCCTCTCCCTCCCTCTCTCTCAATTCCTCCCTCCCTCTCTCTCAATTCCTCCCTCCCTCTCTCTCAATTCCTCCCTCCCTCTCTCTCAATTCCTCCCTCCCTCTCTCTCAATTCCTCCCTCTCCCTCTCTCTCAATTCCTCCCTCTCCCTCTCTCTCAATTCCTCTCTCTCCCTCTCTCTCAATTCCTCCCTCTTCCCCCCTCTCTCTCAATTCCTCCCTCTCCCTCCCTCTCTCTCAATTCCTCCCTCTTCCTCCCTCTTCCTCCCTCTCTCTCAATTCCTCCCTCTCCCTCCCTCTCTCTCAATTCCTCCCTCTCCCTCCCTATCTCTCAATTCCTCCCTCCCTCTCTCTCAATTCCTCCCTCTCCCTCTCTCTCAATTCCTCCCTCTCCCTCTCTCTCAATTCCTCCCTCTCCCTCTCTCTCAATTCCTCCCTCTCCCTCTCTCTCAATTCCTCCCTCTCCCTCTCTCTCAATTCCTCTCTCTCCCTCTCTCTCAATTCCTCCCTCTCCCTCCCTCTCAATTCCTCTCTCTCTCTCAATTCCTCCCTCTCTCTCAATTCCTCCCTCCCTCTCTCTCAATTCCTCCCTCTCCCTCTCTCTCAATTCCTCCCTCCCTCTCTCTCAATTCCTCCCTCCCTCTCTCTCAATTCCTCCCTCCCTCTCTCTCAATTCCTCCCTCTCCCTCTCTCTCAATTCCTCCCTCTCCCTCTCTCTCAATTCCTCCCCCTCCCTCTCTCTCAATTCCTCCCCCTCCCTCTCTCTCAATTCCTCCCTCTCCCTCCCTCTCTCTCAATTCCTCCCTCTTCCTCCCTCTCCCTCCCTCTCTCTCAATTCCTCCCTCTCCCTCCCTCTCTCTCAATTCCTCCCTCTCCCTCTCTCTCAATTCCTCCCTCCCTCTCTCTCAATTCCTCCCTCTCCCTCTCTCTCAATTCCTCTCTCTCCCTCTCTCTCAATTCCTCCCTCTTCCTCCCTCTCTCTCAATTCCTCCCTCTCCCTCCCTCTCTCTCAATTCCTCCCTCTTCCTCCCTCTTCCTCCCTCTCTCTCAATTCCTCCCTCTCCCTCCCTCTCTCTCAATTCCTCCCTCTCCCTCCCTATCTCTCAATTCCTCCCTCTCCCTCCCTATCTCTCAATTCCTCCCTCCCTCTCTCTCAATTCCTCCCTCTCCCTCTCTCTCAATTCCTCCCTCTCCCTCTCTCTCAATTCCTCCCTCTCCCTCTCTCTCAATTCCTCCCTCTCCCTCTCTCTCAATTCCTCCCTCTCCCTCTCTCTCAATTCCTCCCTCTCCCTCTCTCTCAATTCCTCTCTCTCCCTCTCTCTCAATTCCTCTCTCTCCCTCTCTCTCAATTCCTCCCTCTCCCTCTCTCTCAATTCCTCCCTCTCCCTCTCTCTCAATTCCTCCCTCTCCCTCTCTCTCAATTCCTCCCTCTCCCTCTCTCTCAATTCCTCCCTCTCCCTCTCTCTCAATTCCTCCCTCTCCCTCTCTCTCAATTCCTCCCTCTCCCTCTCTCTCAATTCCTCCCTCTCTCTCAATTCCTCCCTCTCTCTCAATTCCTCCCTCTCTCTCAATTCCTCTCTCTCCCTCTCTCTCAATTCCTCTCTCTCCCTCTCTCTCAATTCCTCCCTCTCCCTCTCTCTCAATTCCTCCCTCTCTCTCAATTCCTCCCTCTCTCTCAATTCCTCCCTCTCTCTCAATTCCTCCCTCTCTCTCAATTCCTCCCTCTCCCTCTCTCTCAATTCCTCCCTCTCCCTCTCTCTCAATTCCTCTCTCTCCCTCCCTCTCTCTGATTCTCGCCCAGCTTGTGCTGTTACATCAACCTTAATGTTCCTCAAAAGAGAGACAGGTATTTCAGCTTAATTACATCCTCTCTCACACACACACACACACACACACGCAGCTTGTGCAGACTGCAGACATATGCCCATTATAAGAGACCTTGAAACTCTCCTCCAGTTTTAAGGACCAGGGAGAGATTCTACTATAAATGTTTCATTGGAGCCCTAAGAGGAAGAGTGGCTGAGGTTGGTTACCTCACTGTGTGTGTGTGTGTGTGTGTGTGTGTGTGTGTGTGTGTGTGTGTGTGTGTGTGTGTGTGTGTGTGTGTGTGTGTTAAACCCAAGGACAACCAACATGTTAGCTGGCATCCATTCCTTGTATTTCAAATGACATTTTATGTGCCGAATACAACAGGTATAGACCTCACAGTGAAATGCTTACTGACAAGCCCTTATCCAACAATGCAGTTCAAGAAATAGAAAATATTTACTAAATAAACTAAAGTAAAAAAATAAATGAAAGTAACATAAGAAAATGACATAACAATAATGAGGCTATATACAGGGGACACCGGTACCGAGTCAGTATGCGGGGGTACAGGTTAGTGAAGGTCATTTGTACATGTAGGTGGGGGTAAAGTTGCTATGCATAGATAATAAACAGCGAGTAGCAGCAGTGTAAAAACAAAGGTGGGGGGGGTCAACGTAAATAGTCCGGTGGCCATTTGATTAATTGTTCAGCAGTCTTATGGCTTGGGGGTAGAATCTGTTAAGGAGCCTTTTGGATCTAGACTTTGCTCTCTGGTACTGCTTGCCGTGCGGTAGCAGATAAAACAGTCTATGACTAGGATGACTGGAGTCTTTGACCATTTTTTGGGCCTTCCTCTGACACCACCTACTATATAGGTCCTGGATGGCAGGAAGCTTGGCCCCAAAAATGTACTTGGTCGTACACACTACCCTCTGTAATGCCTTACGGTCAGATGCCGAGCAGTTGCCATACCAGGCGGTGAAGCAACCAGTCAGGATGCTCTTGATGGTGCAACTGTAGAACCGTTTGAGGATCTGGGGACCCATGCCAAATCTTTTCAGTCTCCTGAAGGGGAAAAGGTTTTGTCGTACCCTCTTCACAACTGTCTTGGTATGTTTGGACCATGATAGTTTGTTGGTGATGTGGACACCAAGGAACTTGAAACTCTCAACTCGCTCCACTACAGCCCCGTCGATGTTAATGGGGGCCTGTTTGGCCCTCCTTTTCCTATAGTCCACGATCAGCTCCTTTGTCTTGATCACATTGAGGGAGAGGTTGTTGTTCTGGCACCACACTGCCAGGTATCTGACCTCCTTCCTATAGGCCGTCTCGTCATTGTCGGTGATCAGGCCTACCACTGTTGTGTCGTCTGCAAACTTGATGGTGTTGGAGTCGTACCTGGCCACGCAGTCGTGGGTGAACAAGGAGTACGGGAGGTGACTATGCAAATACCCCTGAGGGGCTCCAGTGTTGAGGATCAGCGTGGCAGATGTGTTGCTACCTACCCTTACCACCTGGGCGCAGCCATTCAGGAAGTCCAGGATCCAGTTGCAGATGGAGGTGTTTAGTTCCAGGGTCCTTAGCTTAGTGATGAGCTGTGTGGGCACTATGGTGTTGAACGCTGAGATGTAGTCAATGAACATCATTCTCACATAGGTGTTCCTTTTGTCCAGGTGAGAAACATTGTGGAGTGTGATTGCATCATCTGTGGATCTGTTGGGGCAGTATGTGAATTGGAGTGGGTCTAGGGTATCCGGGAGGATGCTGTTGATGTGAGCCATGACCAGCCTTTCAAAGCACTTCATGGCTACCGATGTGAGTGCTACGGGGTGAAATCATTTAGGCAGGTTACCTTCCGTCTGTGTGTGTCTGTGTAGCTCTAACACCATCATTAACATAAAGCTGTTTAATAATAAAACCTTTGTCTTCTCCCCTCCCTCCATCATTGATGATGTGTTGCCTGTAACAGGAGGGTAGCTGGGTCGTGGATAGAGAGATGGAGGGAGACAGAGATGTAGGGTAGCTGGGATGGAAGGAAGGAGGCAGAGGGGGGATATGACACAGAAAAGGAGATGATCATTAGTTTAATTCATGAGGGGTGCTGGTTAAGTGCCAGATAGTCGCTCTGAGCACTAATGGTCCTCTCTTTCTCTCTCTTTTTTACTCTTACTTTTTCTCTCATTCTTCTCTCATTCCTCTCTCTCTTTATTTTTCTCTCGTTCTCTCATTCCTCTCTCTCTCATTCCTCTCTCTCTCTCTCTCTTATTCCTCTCTCTCTCTCATTCCTCTCTCTCTCTCATTCCTCCCTCTCTCTCATTCCTCTCTATCTCTCTCTCTCTCCTCTCTCTCTCATTCTTCTCTCTCTCTCTCTCTCTCTCTCTCTCTCTCTCTCATTCCTCTCTCTCTCTCTCTCTCTCTCTCATTCCTCTCTGTCTCTCTCATTCCTCTCTCCTGTCTGTCAGATGCTGGCTGTACGTTACCAGCTACTCCAGAGTTTGTCCTTCCCTGTGTCCTGCCCCACATCC
This sequence comes from Salvelinus namaycush, assembly GCF_016432855.1. Taxonomy (NCBI): domain Eukaryota; kingdom Metazoa; phylum Chordata; class Actinopteri; order Salmoniformes; family Salmonidae; genus Salvelinus; species Salvelinus namaycush. The sequence goes on along the minus strand of NC_052308.1, from coordinate 77,188,836 downwards.
AGCGCACGTCTAGGGGACAACACGACCTCCCTCCTCCCCCTCTCTTCCATCCCCCTGTCCATCCCTCTGTTCTCCCCTTTACCAGGATCCCTCCTTTCAGACCCAGACTCCCCCCCACCAAGATCCCTCCTTTCAGACCCAGACTCCCCCTCACGGGTAAATTCAATTCACACCTGACTGACTTTGTATATTTGGATCATCAGTTTATAATCAACAAGTGAGAAGCACAACGGTTAGTTGGAGGATGATTCAAGTCAGAGTGCAGGTGTGTGTGTGTCTGTGTCTGTGTGCAGGTGAGTGTGTCTGTGTGTGCGTTCGTATGTGTGTACGTGCATGTCTACAGCTACAGTTGGCCACCAGTTGAAAGGACCTTGAGAATCTTGGTGGGAAATTAATTGGTTGTCATTGACGGAATTGGTATTTCTCCCTCCTCTCTCCCCACCCCCCTCGTCTCTCCCCCCCTCGTCTCTCCCCCCCTCGTCTCTCCCCCCTCGTCTCTCCCCCCTCGTCTCTCCCCACCCCCCCTCATCTCTCCCTCCTCTCTCCTCAGTCTCCCAGGTGTCTGTCTGTGTGTTTTGGCCCCCTGGTGGCAGCAGCAGTGAAGGGATACCTAACCAGGAGGCTCCTACGCACAGAGAGAGTGGGACAGCTGCTATGTACCATCAAGGTGACACACACAGTCTCAGAAACACACAGCCCATCATGGGATTTATGGAAGATGTGATTTATGGATGTGTGTTTAATCATTTATTTTCGCTGTGTGTGTATGACTGTGTGTGCGCGCGTGTGTCCCCCCTCCCTCAGGACACGCAGCAGTTCCTGCAGTCCTTCCAGCCCCAGAGCCCTGGGAGAGACAGCAGGCAAGACCTGGTGCTGCAGGAGAGAGTCACACTGCAGGTAACTAACACACACACACTCTGGCGCACACAACACAGTCTCTATACACACACACACACACACACTCTGGCGCGCACAACACAGTCTCTACACACACAGACAGACTAATTCTCAGGAGTGGTGTCTTGTTCCAGCTCCGATCGGCACGTTATGAGTTCCAGGACGTCTTCTGTCTGTCAGCAGGAGACAGGATGCAGATCATCAGCTGGGACAGACAGCTGGCCAGGGACAGGGAGATGAGACGCCAGGTAACCACCGGGGGGGGGGGAACAGACAGCTGGCCAGGGACAGGGAGATGAGACGCCAGGTAACACCCCGGGGGGGGGGGGGGGGGGGGGACAGACAGCTGCCAGGGACAGGGAGATGAGACGCAAGGTAACCACTGGGGGGGGGGGGGGGGGGGGGGCAGACGGCTGGCCAGGGACAGGGAGATGAGACGCCAGGTAACCACCGGGGGGGGGGGGGGGGGGACAGACAGCTGCCAGGGACAGGGAGATGAGACGCCAGGTAACCACCGGGGGGGGGGGGGGGGGGGACAGACAGCTGGCCAGGGACAGGGAGATGAGACGCAAGGTAACCACTGGGGGGGGGGGGGGCAGACGGCTGGCCAGGGACAGGGAGATGAGACGCCAGGTAACCACCGGGGGGGGGGGGGGAACAGACAGCTGGCCAGGGACAGGGAGATGAGACACCAGGTAACCACCGGGGGGGGGGAACAGACAGCTGGCCAGGGACAGGGAGATGAAACACAAGGTAACCACCGGGGGAGCGCTGACAAACATTTCAAGAGCATTAGTTTTTATGTAGTTTTTATTTTTGGCCGTCTGGCTAACTCGTTTTAGTAGTTAAACCATCCGAGCATCAAGACCTGTGCCAAATACATTGTTTTTTTTATGCAAGTGAACTTGTGGATACCATTTTTATGTCTCTGTGTCAATTAGGAAGGAAGAGAGGTGGTTTTGCTAGCAGATACCATAGACTTCCAGTCATTATGCTAATGCTAGTTAGAAATTGCTGTAGCATTAGTTAGCAACATCTTTCAAACTGCACACAGAGACATGACCTCATCGGACTCTGGGGAAGTAGATAAAGGAACTCATAGCCAAAATCCCCAAGTACCTCTACGTTAAAACTACAATCATGCATAGTGGTAATCAAAACATGTGTTACAATATATATATATATACATACATACAGAAGTACACAGATCAGCAGAATAAATCCAACAAATAGCATTTAGGTATCATGATGACGTTTGAGATATTTTGGGGTGCAATTAGTTACTTCCTTGTGCACAATAAAGCCTCCAACATGAGATGCTTTGGGGTCTGGATAGAAAGATTAGGATTAAATGTAGAACAAATATACATCAGCATACACACATTTCAGGAGTGTTTGTGTATCAAACTGTGTGTTTGGGTCCACAGACTGGGGAAACGGGGTCGACCAGGGGGAAGAGTTCTCTGTCAGCTGCTACACAGAAGGCCTTGGAGAGGAAGAGAGGAGTCATGATGTGAGTCCTGTAATAGAAGATGTGTCACTAGACTAGATAGTTATTGTATATAAAACAGACATTGTCAGAGCAAGACAGCAAGTGTATGACTTGTATGTTCTGAGTTCAGGGTTATCAGTACAAGGTTAGAGTTGTGTTAATAAAATGTTTGGTTATAGAAGAGCCATACTTCTACCCAAGCTAGTACAGCCCAGGCAGTGACTACTGCCCAGCATAGTGATAGTATGATACTAGTAAAAGAGTCCTACTGTCTCACTCATCAACCTATTGTTCCCCTCTCTTCTTCTCCCATCAGGAGGAAAGCGGCAGAGGGGCAGAGGGGGACTGGAGCTGTGGTTGTTGCCTGCCAGAAGGGCCCTCTGGCTGGGGTAGAGGGGAACGTCGTGAAGCAGACACGTGGGTCTTTTCGACCCAACCCTCAAAGGGTCCCCAAGACCACCCAGTCCCGCAGATCTCGGTGAAGATGGTCTACTTATCGGGCTAGACTGGACTGGAACTGGGTCGTGTTCATTTTGGCACAGTGTAGCAAAACGTTTTGCACAGGAGAACGAAAACGAGCGTTTCTTATTGGACAAGTTCAGGGTCATATTCATTAGTGGAAATGTTTTGGAAAATGAAAACAAGCGTTTCTTATTGGACAAATTCAGGGTCATATTCATTAGTGAAAATGTTTTGGAAAATGAAAGTGTTTATTTTTCTTATTGGACAAGTTCAGGTAGTCCCTCCCTTGACCCAGGTAATGAATACTGTTGATACCTAAATATACACACACACACAATCCATCTCACTTAACCCTAAAACAATACGGCCCTATGGGCCCTGGTCAAAGTAGTGCAATACAGGGAATAGGCTGCCATTTGGGATGCATGCATAGTGTTTCTTGCTAGCCATCTGGAAAGTATTGTATTTCTTACCACAAGACCTCAGGACTTGTTTTTGGACACACTGTTCGTAATATGTTAGTTTTACACGTTTTACACTATTTATATTTCCTATACCTGTTTGTGGTACGGTATTGGGATGGCAAAGCAACCAAAGCCCAGAAAACCCAAGTCTAGTTTTGAAGGTCTGTTCTGAGTGTTCTTTCCTACTGTTTTTGTTCTAAATTATTTAGAAGTGTTTTTTAATAAATGTTTTTATAAAAAATGTACTTGTCAGGTTGTTTGAATGTAAACTGAACAAAAATATAAACGCAACATTCAACAATTAACAATATTACTGAGTTAGAGTTCATATAAGGAAATCAGTCAATTGAAATGAATTCATGAGGTCTTAATCTATGGATTTCACATGACTGGGCAGGGGCACAGCCATGGCTGGGCCTGGAGGGCATAGGTCCACCCAATTGGGAGCCAGCCAATCAGAATGAGTTTTTCCCCACAAAAGGGCTTTAATACAAACAAATACTCCGTTTTGTCAGCTGTCCGTGTGGCTGATCTCAGACGATCCTGCAGGTGAAGAAGCCGGATGTGGAGGACCTGGGCTGGTGTGGTTACACGTGCTCTACGGTTGTGAGGCCAGTTGGATGTACTGCCAAATTCTCTTAAATTATGTGAGGTGGCTTATGGTAGAGAAATGAACATTCAATTTTCTGGCAACAGCTCTGATGGACATCCCTGCAGTCACATGCCAATTGAATGCTCATTTGAAACTTGAGACATCTGTGATGTTGTGTGACAAAACTGCACACTTTAGAGTGTCATTTTATTGTCCCCAGGACAAGGTGCACCTGTGTAATGATCATGCTCTTTAATCAGCTTCTTGATATGCCACACCTGACAGGTAGATGTATTATCTTGGCAGAGGAGAAATGCTCGCTAACAGGGATGTAAACAAATTTGTGCACACAATTTGAGCGAAATAAGCTTTTTGTGCATATGTAAAATGTCTAGGCTCTTTTATTTCTGCTCGTGAGACCAACACTTTACATGTTGCATTTATATTTTTGTTCGGTATAGTTTTTAAATTAATTTCGGAGTTCTTGTAAACGTTTATATTGTGAGAACGCCAGTGGGCGTAGTTTTTTTTTTTTCGAAAGGTACATTTGGCCTGTTCGACTACATTCGTCCATAGCTGTCGTTGGTTTGTCTGTCAGTGTGATTCTACGTCTGTGAGAATGGGAGAGGAACCAGACACAGGCGCGTCCTCTCGGGATGAGAGAAAAGCTAAAGAGAAGGCTGAAATACTGCAAAGAGAAATCCAGCGGAAGAGTTTCAAACTGGTCAGTGAGGAGAGACTGGAGATTTGTGTAGTCCGCTGTTTACAAGCTAGCTAGATGTTATGCTAGCCGGCTAGCAAGCTACACCGGTGGCTTGCAAAATAACACTTATTGCAATGCATTACAATGTTGAGAACTTTGGATAAAACTCTGACAGTGTTCGTACTGAGTGACATTGTCAAGAGTAGATATTGCCCATTCATGTATTCCAAAGTTAGTAACTATTGCATTCCTTTGCGTCATTCTCAATGTAAAATAAGCAGCTGACAATGACTACCGAAATGTTCAGGGCTCATATAAAGCTTCTCCGAGTAGGAGTTCTGATTTTATGATCAGTTTTCCCTATCAGATCACATGGACAGGTGGCACCTGATCCTAGATCAGCACTTCTACGCTTTATACAATTTTTACATGTAATTATCTATCGTCCCCTCCTTTCCAGGTAGCTAAGATCCTGAAGAAGCAGGAGAGTGAGCGGACACAGGAGGAGTCTGCGGATCTACTTCTGCACCAGGACACGGTACAGGAGCTGTGCTCGCGGCAGGTCCGCAGGAACGTTCTAAAGCGGAAGCAAGAAGAGGTCTGGTTGACGTGTCTTTAGAAGTGCCCAATAACATAGCCTGGTCCCAGATCTGTTTGGGCGATCTTCCCAACTGATTGTCACTTAAAACATGGCATGACAATTCCATAAGAAGTTGGCACAAACAGACTGGCACCCAGGCTACCAATAACATGGTCTAACATGTCTTTACTGACCTGAAACACCAGGCTAGGAGATGAAATGTGGAGGATGACTATTAGCATGGAATTTGCTTTATATGTCTCTCTGTCTTTGTGCTGTTGTAGGTATTTGATGATACAGAGGACCTGAGGTGTAAAGTGGGACAGTTGGCTGAGGCAGTCAGACAGGCTCAACACCTGGTTATCTACACTGGAGCCGGGATCAGCACGGTAAATACTGGGGCTCTGTATTTCACACTATGGCTGTGCTCCACTAGTCTAAGTGCCAGTTTATTTATGCTATCATGTCAACTCATTGACAGCAGTGGAGTTGGCAAGAGCACAAACAGATCTGGGGTCAGGGTATAACTTTGTTCTGGGGTGTATTCACAGGAACCGAATGGCTAAAACGGGGAGGGACTAACCTGAACCAAAATGAAATGCTTGTTTTCATTGCAAAACGTTTTCTACGGTGTGCACTCATACAGCCTTTTTCAAACCTCTCCTCGGGGACCTCCAGGCGTTCTTGAACTTTGAACTCTTCCAGCACACCTTATTCGACTTACAGGAGTTATTAGGTTTAAGGGCCTTGCTCAATGGCACATCGGCAGATTTTTCACCTAGTCTGCTCGGAGTTTCGAACCAGCGACCTTTCCGGTTACTGGCCCAATCGGCTAGGCTACCTGTCACCCATCATGACAAGAGTGACATGTTTCTGTGTCATGTTTTGCAGGCAGCGTCCATCCCAGACTACAGGGGACCAAATGGGGTTTGGACACAGCTACAGAAGGGCAGAGCTGTCAGGTGAGACAGGCTGGAGGACACAAGATGGCAACTTTGTCATACTGCATGTAATTAAGTCAACAAGATGGCAACTTCATCATACTGCATGTAATTAAGTCAACAAGATGGCAACGTCATCATACTGCATGTAATTAAGTCAACAAGATGGCAACTTCATCATACTGCATGTAATTAAGTCAACAAGATGGTAACTTTGTCATACTGCATGTAATTAAGTCAACAAGATGGTAACTTTGTCATACTGCATGTCATTAAGTCAACAAGATGGCAACTTCATCATACTGCATGTAATTAAGTCAACAAGATGGTAACTTTGTCATACTGCATGTCATTAAGTCAACAAGAGGGTAACTTCGTCATACTGCATGTCATGAAGTCATCTCTCTCTCTCAACAGCTCGTCAGACCTGAGTGAAGCAGAACCTACTCTTACACACATGTGTATCAGGATGCTGCATGAGGAGAACATGGTCAGTGAGCTGGTTGTGTGTGTCGTCATGGACCTTGTGATTGTAGCTTCGCCCGATACTGGAAAGGTTTTGAGGTGTCTGTATGATGATTTCCAACGTGTGTTTGGCCTTCGTGTGTGTGGGGGTGTGTGTGTGCAGGTGCAGCACGTAGTGTCTCAGAACTGTGATGGGCTCCACCTGCGTAGCGGTCTTCCCAGACACACCCTCTCTGAGCTGCACGGCAACATGTTCATCGAGGTAGGTCACACACTCACACTACATACAGTATATACTACATACAGTATATTCCACCTAAAGAACTCACTGTATTATTCTGACATTTCCTGGTTTACAGGTGTGTACTTCCTGTTCCCCGGTGAGGGAGTTTGTGCGACTCTTTGACGTGACGGAGCGCACGGCGAGGCACAGGCACGGGACGGGGCGGCAGTGCGCCCACTGTGGGGGCGAGCTCAGGGACACCATCGTACATTTCGGGGAGAGGGGCACCCTGGAGCAGCCTCTCAACTGGAGGGGGGCATCGAACGCTGCTGAGAGGGCTGACGTTATCCTCTGCCTGGGCTCCAGTCTGAAGGTAAGGACAGGACCACAGCATGTATTAACACACAGCATCAATAAAGTCTGAAGGTAAGGACAGGACCACAACATGCACTAACACACAGCATCAATAAAGCCTGAAGGTAAGGACAGGACCACAACATGTACTAACACACAGCATCAATAAAGCCTGAAGGTAAGGACAGGACAACATGTACTAACACACAGCATCAATAAAGCCTGAAGGTAAGGACAGGACAACATGTACTAACACACAGCATCAATAAAGCCTGAAGGTAAGGACAGGACCACAACATGTACTAACACACAGCATCAATAAAGCCTGAAGGTAAGGACAGGACAACATGTACTAACACACAGCATCAATAAAGCCTGAAGGTAAGGACAGGACCACAACATGTATTAACACACAGCATCAATAAAGCCTGAAGGTAAGGACAGGACCACAACATGTATTAACACACAGCATCAATAAAGCCTTGAAGGTAAGGACTGTTTAACCAGGATTAATAGACTCAGAGTGCTGCCACCTTCACAGGACAATGAAATTGAATGCAAAATGAAATAGGACTTCTGTGAATATTGAATAGAATTGAGTGGTTTTTAGTTGTAGAACCTTGACTGACTCCTACTGTTTGTATGTCATTGCTGGTTTGTATGTCATCAGTGTGGTTAGACTGATCTTTCCATCTGTCTTTACCAGGTGCTGAAGAAGTATTCCTGTCTATGGAGCATGAATAGACCTGCTATCAGGAGACCCAAACTCTATATCATCAATCTACAGGTCATCTTGGTAGTACTTACCGTGATCCAGCGTCTCCCAATCCTGGTCCCTGGCATTGCCCCAGCATTAACGTATTCATGATTAGTGCTAGGACAATTTTTTTTTTGAATTGCACCCCTTTGGGTCCCCAGGACCAGGATTGGGAAACACTGACTTGAACCAATAAAGCCTGTGTTACAGTTGAATCTTGATCGTTTCACTTAGTTCTCCCACAGAGATGGGCCCTGGTCACAAGTAGTGCACTATAAAGGGAATAGGGTGCCTGATTGATGATGACCTCTGTCTTGTTTTAGTGGACACCTAAAGATGACCTGGCCACGCTGAAGATCCATGGGAAATGTGACGACGTGATGCGTCTCCTTATGGAGGAGCTGAACATTCAGATCCCTGCCTACAACCAGTAAGACCTGTCTCAAAACACACCTCGGGTGTCTTCACTAGGAAGCACCGTCTCAAAACACACCTCGGGTGTCTTCACCAGGAAGCACCGTCTCAAAACACACCTCGGGTGTCTTCACCAGGAAGCACCGTCTCAAAACACACCTCGGGTGTCTTCACTAGGAAGCACCGTCTCAAAACACACCTCGGGTGTCTTCACTAGGAAGCACCGTCTCAAAACACACCTCGGGTGTCTTCACCAGGAAGCACCGTCTCAAAACACACCTCGGGTGTCTTCACCAGGAAGCACCGTCTCAAAACACACCTCGGGTGTCTTCACTAGGAGGCAAACTGGTTGGAACGGGGAGGGACATACCTGAACTTGTTATTGCTAAAAGTTTTCTGTTGCAAATATTTATTTAACCGTTATTTAACTAGGCAAGTTGTGATTAGTTGAATGTTATGGTGTTGAATCGGGTGCGTTTGTCCTTGCACTATCATTTTTTAATTGCACCACTTTGGGTCCCCAGGACCAGGATTGGAAACCACTGACTTGAACCAATAAAGCCAGAGTTGAATGCTATTAGTTATGCTATGGTGTGCACTAATGAATGTACCCCACCTGGAACACCCTGACTGACGCATTCCTAACTGCCCTTCCTTCATCAGGACAGAGGACCCTGTACTCAGCTTGGCCACACCGCTGAGACCAGAAGAGGAGGACAGTTATACTCGTAAACTCATAGCTCCGCCCGCTGGCGGGAAGGACTGCTCACCAGACTCCCCGGGACAGGGTGGAGGAACAGCAGTACAAGGAGGTTGGTTCGGACGAGGATACTCCAAAGGGAGGAAGAGGAGGAGGAAGAAGGTGGCGTAGCAGAACGTTAATCATAGTAGAAATTTGCCACACGATTCTCCATCTCCTGTTTGTTCTGATTGGTTGTTTTTGAAATGGACCTTGATAGTAAGGAAGACGTACCAGCAAAAAGAAGTGAGGGGGGAAAAGCTCACTAAGACAGAGCTATTTGTGATGCAGAGTATTATGATGGTTTCAGATACTACCTCTTTAAGCCTGAGGGAGCATCCTAATAATCTCTCCTTTCTGGTCGTCACTAGTTACAACAGCCACAAAGTCATAAACCCTGCCTCTTTCCACAATTTAAAATGTGATTTTTACCCCTAACCACACTGCTAACCTTATGCCTAACCTTAAATTAAGACCAAAAATCCCCCCCCCCCCAAAAAAAATATATATATATATATATATATATATACGATATAGCCAACTTTAAATTTGTGGTTGTGCTATCTAGTGGAAACCCTTTCTCCGGAAGTGTGCACTTGTTCACTTCCCGTCATGGATTTAAAAGAAAATGACTGGTATATGGAAACTCCCTCTGCTCCATGCTACTTTAATCCAATGCTTTTAAGTTTGTGGGGAGTAGTGAACACTTCAGGAGAGATTATTGGGCTGTAACCTAAGAGTTTGTTTCAACTGAATGGTGCTTTTATGGAGTTTCATAGGAGTGGTGTTTTGTGTTTGTTACATGCACAGCACCTTACTAACTTTCCTCAGGTTTTCCGTCGTCGATGCCATCCTATTACAGTACAGCACATTCATGGCATTAGTATCTGTCATTGGATGGTGTTATTGTCAGGCATTTGGTTTTACAATAATGGAAGTGGGAATTTAGGGTATGTCCCAAATGGCAACCTATTGTCTATGGGTCCTGGTCTAAAGTAGAGCACTACATGGGGAAGGGGGTACCATTTGGGATGGAATCTCAGTGTTGAATGTTGTGTTTTCTTGGTGCTACATCGGTGTTCTCCCCAAATAATAGAGACGTTGCGCCACCTTGTGGACTGGCTGCGCTACTATGTAAACACTTGACAAATATATATATATTTTTATTATTATTTTTTTAAGCATAAACCAGGTTTCCATTCAACCGTTTTATACGGTATTACATATCAAAATATGCTTGACAAGGTGGGATCTTTTTGTGTCTGTAAAATGTATTATGCAGGAAATGTCGGTGTAAACGTATTTATGAGCAAATATTGATATAATAGCCGTCATATTAAAGTAAACTTAGTGAGAAGACCACTCCTGTAATCGCGTGACTAAGACTCGTTAGGAAATCATGCCGTTTATTAGGCTACAGATGAAATAAGTTGTGATGAACTTCACAGGGGGGGGAAAGTGCAGTGATGAGCTTGATGCTCCCTTCAATAAATATCCAGGGTCTAATTTTGGTGACATGATGCGTGGCTGCCATTTGACATAATAATCTCATGTAGACTATACCAGCACTGTATCTGAGAGCTGTTGGCTAGAGCACACATGCCAATACCAGAGTGGGCACATATGCGATGGAAACCCATGTAACTTGTATTTTTTATTTGGTACATGGGAATTGAACCGGTAAAAGGTATTTTTCGGTGCGCTAGATTGCAGGAAATGACAGTTACCGGTGTTCAAAAACACTCCGCAGCACCACCTTGTTAAATCCTGGGGAGAACCCTGCATCACGTTTACATAATGTTGTTTACTAAATGTTACTGTAACTTCTGTTGTTCCTGCCTTGTGTTTAATAGAAAGACACTCAGGTGGAAGTTTCTCATAGGTACAGGTCTGGGATCAGCCTCCCCGCCACAATCATAACCTTAACAGTTAGTGGGAGGAATGACCCGGGATCAGCGTTTAGGAGCAACTTCTCCATACACCTAGAAAGGCAAGGATGAGCACTGAGTGATCATGATTACTACCATCATTGCAATGCTGCAGTTTTACAATGTGAAGCCTTGTGGCAAGTCTCTACTTTGCAATATGTATAACCCTTTTGTTTCAGAGTTACTGTGAAGTCAGTCCAAAGGCCAGCAGATGGCGATATTCAGTAGTTTCATCTTGCCATCCAAAGGAAATGTATGCAGCCGTGTCCCCCGTGGACCGGTTCGTACATAAAACATTCTCCGTTCAGGCGGCAAAGGTGTCAATTTCCTCCTTAACTGGATTTAATGGCGAGAAGGAGGGAAAACATTTAGAAAATATGCATACTTTATTTATGAAACACCATTTTCCTCTATCGTAGAGTAGGTAATGCTAGTCCTTGATGTTATGTATTGCGTTTAGCCAATCATGTTGCAGCAGTCTGTTCTTTTTTAATTGTATTGGCTGATTGCATCCAACTGAGGTGCATACACCACAACCTACTGTACTCCCTTGACACATTGATACAAAAAGAGAGACTTGAGATGGTGGTGGGTGGGGGGGACTAGCAGCTAACCCTACACCCATTAAAACCTCACCACTATACCAACTAACCCTACACCCATTAAAACCTCACCACTATACCAACTAACCCTACACCCATTAAAACCTCACCACTATACCAACTAACCCTACACCCATTAAAACCTCACCACTATACCAACTTACCCTACACCCATTAAAACCTCACCACTATACCAACTAACCCTACACCCATTAAAACCTCACCACTATACCAACTAACCCTACACCCATTAAAACCTCACCACTATACCAACTAACCCTACACCCATTAAAACCTCACCACTATACCAACTAACCCTACACCCATTAAAACCTCACCACTATACCAACTAACCCTACACCCATTAAAACCTCACCACTATACCAACTAACCCTACACCCATTAAAACCTCACCACTATACCAACTAACCCTACACCCATTAAAACCTCACCACTATACCAACTAACCCTACACCCATTAAAACCTCACCACTATACCAACTAACCCTACACCCATTAAAACCTCACCACTATACCAACTAACCCTACACCCATTAAAACCTCACCACTATACCAACTAACCCTACACCCATTAAAACCTCACCACTATACCAACTAACCCTACACCCATTAAAACCTCACCACTATACCAACTAACCCTACACCCATTAAAACCTCACCACTATACCAGCTAACCCTACACCCATTAAAACCTCACCACTATACCAACTAACCCTACACCCATTAAAACCTCACCACTGTTCCACTACAGTACCAGTCTGTTTGTTTCCCCTCTAGTCTGATAGTTTTCCAAATAAAACATCTGATTGACTGAACGTGATACACAGCATCCGGGACTAGCATTGGCTACTCCAGCATGGTGGTGGAAAACGGTGTTTCAGAAAGTACAGTTTCCCTGTGGTTGTTTTCGTCTGCCTTCTCGCCATCAAATCAAGTTAATGTGGCCGACAGCAACAACTGGGGGAGAAGGCAAACTCCACCTAACTCATTTCAATGTTTGGAATCACAAGTTGGTGATATTAGTTAAACTTCCCCTTTTATATGGAGGAAATCTACAACTTTGCAGCCTGAATGAAGAATGTTTTATGTACGAACCGGTCCATGGGGATATGACTGTATAGCGGGGATAAGCATTTCACTGTAAAGTATACACCTGTTGTATTGGCGTATGTGCCCAATAACATTTAATATGATATGAGTGTATATCCGGCTGCATGCATTCCCTTTGGATGATAAGATGAAACGACTCAATATCGCCATTTGCCGGCCTTTGGGCAACTGTGAAGTATACATTGTCCACCCCTTGACTGTTTATGTAATGTTATGATAATTTAAAAAAGTGCCGTTGAATCTATTCAAACTTTGCCTGTTGTATTGTTTTCTCTCTCAAACACATTGGTTGACAGGAAAGTGTTTTTGTACTTTGTTTACACACGAATCGCGTAGATGTATCGGAAATGTATAGGATGCGTTCGTAAATTCGCTCTGGCTAATTACTCTGTTTTCAGAGCACTCGTCTGAGTTTTGCCAGAGCGCAGAATAAATTATGAATTTACTAAAGCTCAACACCCGTTGAATATGGCTGGTGTCAGTAAACGTCGGCAAAAAAAGGGTAATTCAATTGATGCCAGCAGCACAGTTACAATCACCAACCATCTGGATAAAACAGCCTAACCAGCTCTGCTAGGGTGAGTAAAATGGTCAGAGTGAGGGTTTCTCTCATTTGTGTTTGGAAGTAGCTAGCCAGTTAGCTTGAGTGCTTAATTGCCGTTGTGAGGTTAAAACGCTCGGATCAACCCTTCTTTAAATATATGTATATAAAAAAAACATGTACACCGCGAAAGGATTTGAATTTATGAATGCCCAGAGCGCACTCTGGCACTCCAGACGGAAGTCACATGCAGGAATCAATGCTAATAATGAATGATGTAAATCATGCTTATATGACTTGTTCGTGTAGCAGTATATAAGGACTGAGAGGGAACGCCCTTGTCAGAGTTGTCATCAAGCTTGGGTTGAGTTTGTGAACCTCTCCGGTCCTGATAATAAAGATTGATTCATTTACATTGAGTTTGAGTCCTTACTGGTGAATTTCCACAACAATCTTTTAGGAGCAAACAAATTATACAAGAGGTCTATGCTCCTTGTAAAAGTATTATTATTATAGATTTTAAAAACATATAATTCATGTGATAAGTAGACATTGTTTTGCAGATAATGGATTTCATTTATTGATCTATTGAATACATGAATACTGTTGGATTCTAGCTTGAAATCTAACTATTCATGTTACCAGACTGGAACTTATTGATTACTTTGCAGGTAGAAGGAATGTATATGTTGGGGTCAATGGAGGGTGGATAAGAACTAAGTGTATGGAAAGTTACTGAGTGAGACAAGGGGGAGTGCAGAAAGTTTACACTCTGTCAAAACATGTTATTGTTAAATATCACAGCTCCTAAGGAGGGAGGCAAAGGGCAACAGTCTGGTCTCAGTCACTGATAAAGTAAAACAGCCGTGGATTAGGGACGAACGAGGAATCCGTCCCGAGGTCAGGCCAGATGAAGTGAAAATAAACAGTCCTATTTCACACACATATACTTCCACGAAGGTTCGAGCATCAGGCAGGGCCATGACTACACCAGTGAGGAACCAATTCAGTTCCTGCCTAGCAACAGAGTTTTATTGGCTGTCTAGATGTGCAACAAGTTGACACCCGGCCTAGTAGGAAGGTATAAAACTATGTGCTTCTATAATCATGTCTTTGTCTTTGCAGCTGTATGACCCAGTGGGTGAATAAAGTTGATTTGAGCTTTTTCTAATTGTCTGAGTTTTACTCTGTTTGTTCAGAACTTAATACACACCTAGTATTGTTGAAACATTATTCAACATTATACAGTTATTTAATGGATAATAGGAGTTAAATAAGATACAGCTCTGAACACCTCCTCCCCACCACACACACACAACACTCCTACTCCAAGACACTTGATACATATGGATCCAGAGCTGCATATTATGCTACACAGGTTACCATGGTAATCAAACTTAAACTGTTAGAGAATGGGAGATGGATGACTCTTCACAAGGTGTTTCTATTGAACCTTTATTTAGGGATCTGGAACCGGTGCCGGAGAGGAAAGGGCTTTCTGGTGTTTTTTCAGTGACTCTGAATGAGCAAAGCTCTTTCCACATAGACAAGAGTAAGGTTTCTCTCCAGTGTGTGTGAAATGGTGTTTAGTCAGGTTGAAATCTCGAGCAAAACTCTTCCCACACTGATCACAGCTATATGGCTTCTCTCCTGTGTGCATACGTTGGTGTATAGTCAGGTGTCCTGAATTCCTTAAGCTCTTCCCACACTGATCACAGTGGTAAGGCTTCTCTCCTGTGTGTATGCGTTGGTGTGTAGTCAGGGTCCCTGATTGATTGAAGCTCTTCCCACACTGATCACAGTGGTAAGGCTTCTCTCCTGTGTGTATGCGTTGGTGTGTAGTCAGGTGTCCTGACGTCCTGAAACTCTTCCCACACTGATCACACCTATAAAGCTTCTCTCCTGTGTGTATGCGTTGGTGTATAGTCAGGGCTCCTGACTGATTGAAGCTCTTCCCACACTGATCGCAGCTATAAGGCTTCTCTCCAGTGTGTATGCGCTGGTGTGTAGTCAGGTCTCCTGATACAGCAAATCTCTTCCCACACTGATCACAGCTATAAGGCTTCTCTCCTGTGTGTATGCGTTGGTGTATAGTCAGGTGTCGTGATTGTTTGAAGCTCTTCCCACACTGATCACAGCTATAAGGCTTCTCTCCAGTGTGTATTCGTTGGTGTGTAGTCAGGATTCCTGATACAGCAAATCTCTTCCCACACTGATCACAGCTATAAGGCTTCTCTCCAGTGTGTATGCGCTGGTGTGTAGTCAGGATTCCTGATACAGCAAATCTCTTCCCACACTGATCACAGCTATAAGGCTTCTCTCCTGTGTGCATTCGTTGGTGTGTAGTCAGGTGTCGTGATTGTTTGAAGCTCTTCCCACACTGATCACAGCTATTGAGACGTTCTGATCTGGAGAGACTCTTCTGGAGAGACGTCTTGTCAGCATCCAATTGTTGTTTAGACTCCCCAGATGATAAGCCCCTCCCACTGAGAGAGCAACGGTTTGGGCTGTACCCTGTGAAACAAAGATATTGAATAGCATGGACATCTGATATCAGGGTACCTGACGGGACTTTAATAAATGCAGAAAATTGCTAATCAAAATAAACATATTTTTGAGAAGCGTATTTGATTCAGAATTCAAACATATAAAGTTTGTATGTGAAAACTCATCTGTCCCTCATTTTAAGGTCAACCCTGTTACATAAACCCAACTCTCGTTTTAATATGGTGAAACTATAAAAAATAAAAATCCAAAAGAAACATTGAACATCTAATAGTCAAATCAGAGTAAAAGCTGGTGAGCTGGTTCTACTCTTTTTGTCAATTTACTGCTGTTTTGTGGTGGAGAACTGAGGAAGTCAACCCTTTTACATGCTAGAAATGTTTTTGTGGTGGAGAACTGAGGAAGTCAACCCTTTTACATGCTAGAAATGTTTTTGTGGTGGAGAACTGAGGAAGTCAACCCTTTTACATGCTAGAAATGTTTTTGTTGTTGTGAAGATTGCATTCAATTGCCGCTCCCTGTTGCACAAAACTAGCTTCCATTCCCCCTGTTGCACAAAACTAGCTTCCATTCCCCCTGTCACAAGCGGTTTTATGGCTGATTTAAAGGACTATTTTACACATGTAATCCAGTGGTTTTGTTGTTTTCACTGGTCCCCTGTTACATTCAACCATGTCACTTTATTTGGCACATAGGCACTTTGTATAGTAATATTTGTATTCAAAATGTCTTGAGATGGGAAAACATGTTTTTTATTAAGTTGAACATGTGCTCTTTATGACAGAATGTTAACATTAGGTGAAATATATATTTTGGACCAAGTTACACTTTTAAAAATGGGCGGAACTACCCAGATATTTTCATCACTATATCACGAATCAATTAATGACTAAAGCGCATAAAGATGGCAGAATTCTGATATGACGTCATTGTTTTAGAACTATCCCGTTTTGAAACTACGGTGCTCGACATTGTTCAATGTTCCAATAAATCAACACAATCTACTTTGACGAGTTTTCAAATTGCCAGCGTCTTGAAACTAAAATTGAGATCATGTTTACTGTGCTAATGACCATACCAAAAAAAAAAGAGAAAGCGAGCAATGTGAAAAACAGTGAACGTAGGAAAACCAGGAAGTTGTGGTAAGTACCTGCGGGCCGCCATCTTTATGCACCTCCGCTATCGTTTCAGAAGCAGACTGTAGTCTAATCGACACAACATGGTTCTTACTTAATGAAATCAAATCTCCATCTTCCTTCTCTTCTCCTCCTCCTCTCTCAGTTCCACTCTGCCCCGGTGCTTTCCTGCAGTCGACCAGAACCAGCAGTAAAGCGGTACCAGGAGGCGTTTGACCCGGGGACTCCGGGAGGGTGGAGGGGAACGTGCTAGCTTTGTCCTGTTGGCCGCAAGAAATATCAAACAGTTTATCATTAAACCAAATATTGTATTATTTTAGTCTACACCTCTGATGGATTTGGGAACATCCCTAGAATATCTCCTTTTTCCTCAAATGTTCAATCGTTCACTACTTCCCACTAATCGAATAGTATTGGGTTGGTGGAGGCATGGGCTAGTCAGAGTTTCCACCATATTTAGTATACCAGTAATTTCCTTTCAAAACAGAGAGGAAGAGGCGACTTGTGGCTTATTTGATCGAATATACGTTTCGTAATGATTAAGTTGTTACGAGTGTACTGATAAAAGTAGGACACGTGACATGTCAGCAACTTTGAGAGAAAAAAACCACTAGTGCCAGGTCGACATTAGTTACCATAGCCACAAAGTCATGAACTTTATTATTTGACCCCGCTGGTAATCTATGAACGTTTGAACATCTTGAGGAACAATCTGGCCTTAATGGCCATGTACTCTTATATTCTCCACCCGGCACACCCAGAAGAGGACTGGCCACCCCTCAGAGCCTGGTTCCTCTCTAGGTTTCTTCCTAGGTTCCTGCCTTTCTATGGAGTTTTTCCTAGCCACCGTGCTTCTACATCTGCATTGCTTGCTTTTGGGAGTTTTAGGCTGGGTTTCTGTACAGGGAACTTTGTGACATCGGCTGATATAAAACGGGCAATAAATACATAAACTTGATCGATTTAAAAAAAAACACGCCTATTTAAACAATTTATCGTCTTAAAATGTAATATTAAACCTAACCTTAACCACACTGCTAACCTTATGCCTGATCCTAACCTTAAACTCAAAAAAGCACATTTTTGTTTCCATGAATTTCTACGATATAAATGTTTTACTTTGTGGCTGTGATAACGACTGCCTGCCATTTGTGAAGACACTTCTTTTCATTACATATTAGAAGACAATCGCTGGCAATTCATTATTGGGTTAATTTACAGTTAATTTGTCTCACCCCACAAAAGGGGTGCTACAGAAAAGTTGGGAGCATGAACATGGACAGAATAAAAGCTTTGGATGGGTGGGTGATAAGCAGGCGAGGCAGATGGGTATGTATGTCAGGGACTTTAGCCCCACGGTACCTATCCCTGTGAGTCCACCATGGCTACTTCCACCTCCAGTAGTTGATTTACAAGTGTTGGAGAGATTATGGAAAGACAGGGAGGGGGTTGATCCATGCAAGTTCTTTAAAAGGCGACTGGAAACTGTAAATCAGTATTTCTTACCCATATATACAGATGGATCAAAAGACCCAAGGACAGGTCAGACTGGATCAGCCTTTGTTGAACAGGAAAGTGGGATGGCTGTCAGGAGACGTATCACAGACCACCTGGCTATGTACATGGCAGAGCTGATGGTCGTACTGTTGGCCTTGCAGTGGGTGGAGGAAGTCAAGCCAGACAGAGTAGCTATATGTTCTGACTCGTGTGCTGTGTTGATGAGTCTGCAGTCATTTAGCTCACATAGCAGACAAGGCCTGCTCTATGCCCGGGTGATGGATGTCCATATAAGCTTTGCTTGGGTCCCGGCCCATGTGGGGGTGGAAGGGAATGAGGAAGTAGATGTACTAGCTAAACAGACCCTTAGGAGACAGGAGGTGGAGGTGCCAATGAGAAAAGCAGAGGCTAAGGGAATGATATGGGCAGTGGTGGTGCAGAGATGGCAGGAGCAGTGGAACAGTGACAATAAGGGCAGCCATCTATTCATTGTTTACATTTTAGTCATTTAGCAGAAACTCTTATCAGAGCGACTTACACAAACATTTAGAGTTAAGTTGCTCAGAGGCACAGACAGATTTTTCACCTAGTCGGCTCGGGTTACTGGCCCAACGCTATAAACTGCTAGGTTACCTGCTGCCCCTATTCCAGGTACAGAGTAAAGTAGGGGAGGATGGTAGGAATGGACAGAAGAGAGGAGGCTATCCTTACAAGGCTAAGAGTAGGACACAGCCAGCTGAATAAGTTATTAAATGTGATAGGAAATCATTCAACAGGAAGATGTGATTACTGCCAGGAAACAGAGACAGTGGAGAATGTACTGATACAGTGTGGGAAGTATGATCAGGAAAGAGAGAGACTGATACTGTATGAGGGAGAAAGGGGTACAGGAATTGAGTTTGATAAGCATACTGAGTTGAACATCGTTAGATACAGTCGCAAATATGTATCTTTTTTTCATATAATGAATAATCTGACCTTCAAGTAAGTGGAGGTGAACAAGTGTACACTTTGGGAGGAAGGAGAGATGCTTAAGTAATAGGCGTAGATTCCTACGCATGATAAAGTAGTACGCTACTTTGCCGAAGGAAAAAACAATCCCAACAAGTTTTACCGTCATGTTTTTTGTCCAGCCGTTTAAACTGAACACAGCAATGTGGAGGATCAAATATGATGAAAACTAGTCCTAGACATTTTATACAACACAGCAGACCTACACTGTTTAATAAAGGAAACCAGACTTACCGGATTCATCGTGGAAGCTATTGTTTCTTACTAAAGAAAATACATGTGTAGGCTACAGCGCAGTTAATATGTTGTCACGGTGTTCAGATAAGGTTTGAGGGGTTTCCGGCCGCAAGAGAATTCCAGTCTCGATGTTGCAACTGATGTAACCATAGACCAGAGCAATCAAACAGCTATTTAAATATCTAAGCTCAATTACTTTATGACAACATAGCGTCTCACATCTCATGTACGGTAAAACTTACTTCAGAATGTTCTTGGATAATATTTCACCAATCTATAAAAGTCGAGTAAAGTCAAGAAAACGTTCAACAACACCCCTTTCACTAAGAATACTGTTTTCTGCTATCGTCTACTTGTACCTGGCAGCAACTTGGAACCGTGTTTCATTTGAGTCCAGATGTTCTCAGGGCTGTTGTTGCATCTCCCTCCCTGCAGCCTAGAAACATAGAGACAACAAACACACTTTATAACTGGTGAAAAACTACACCTGATACTTCAATTAAGCAGTAAACAACACTTATTATAACAGATGTGTAGCACTGTAAGACACGTGTTTCTCTGTTGTTGTTTTAAACCTGTTTTATTCTCAGGACCAGGACTATAACATTGAGTGTTGGGACCCAGACCAACAACATATCCTGGTCTCTATTCTCAGGACCAGGACTATAACATTGAGTGTTGGGACACAGACCAACAACATATCCTGGTCTCTATTCTCAGGACCAGGACTATAACATTGAGTATTGGGACACAGACCAACAACATATCCTGGTCTCTATTCTCAGGACCAGGACTACAACATTGAGTGTTGGGACCCAGACCAACAACATATCCTGGTCTCTATTCTCAGGACCAGGACTACAACACCGAGTATTGGGACACAGGGTAACAACATATCCTGGTCTCTATTCTCAGGACCAGGACTATAACATTGAGTGTTGGGACCCAGACCAACAACATATCCTGGTCTCTATTCTCAGGACCAGGACTACAACACCGAGTATTGGGACACAGGGTAACAACATATCCTGGTCTCTATTCTCAGGACCAGGACTATAACACTGAGTATTGGGACCCAGGCCAACAACATATCCTGGTCTCTATTCTCAGGACCAGGACTATAACACTGAGTATTGGGACCCAGGCCAACAACATATCCTGGTCTCTTCTACATAATACTAAACACAAAAAATGAAATCAAAAAAATGAATATGCAATCAGCAATGTAAACAAACAAAAAACATGAAACCACATTCCAGATGTATGTTTTACTATGACATTTACATGCAAGCATTCGTTCTGCGTAAAAAGTAGAATGCTAATTTCCAGAGTGAAGAGAGAGAAGTTTGGTAGGGGAGACCTTACTGGCTGTGAGAAAACAGAAGAGTGGTGAGGTCTGTGGTTGACATGACCTATAAGTGCTGATGGGCAGAGCTGGCTTCCTGCCCCATGATGCCTCTCCCTAACAACCAACACATCATTCGCTTCACAATAAAAATGTGTGAACATCTTTCTGGAGCACACTTAATATACAATAAGGAAAGTTGAAAGATATCCATATTTAAATCATTGCAACAACATTTGACCACACTAATAGGCCTGTGGCTTCTGTACTTCCATATGTCCCATTAGTTACACTAAAACCTGGTCAAGGGATTTACAATAAATATGTGAACATCTTGTGACGGAAAATGTTATGTTTGAAGATAGCCTTGAATTGTACACGGCATCTCCTCTCCCTCTATCTTGTGTTTGAGTTACATTGAGTTTGACTCCTTACTGGTGAATTTCCACAACAATCTTTTAGGGGCAAACAAATAATACAAGAGGTCTATGCTCCTTGTAAAACATTTTTTAAATTATTATTATAGATTTTAATACGCCCACGAAGGTTCAAGCATCAGGCAGGGCCATGACTACACCAGTGAGGAACCAATTAAGTTCCTGCCTAGCTACAGAGTTTTATTGGCTGTCTAGATGTGCAACAAGTTGACACCTCGCCTAGTAGGAAGGTATAAATATATGTGCTTCTATAATCACGTCTTTGTCTTTGCAGCTGTATGACCCAGTGGGTGAATAAAGTTGATTTGAGCTTTTTCTAATTGTCTGAGTTTTACTCTGTTTGTTCAGAACTTAATACACACCTAGTATTGTTGAAACATTATTCAACATTATACAGTTATTTAATGGATAATAGGAGTTAAATAAGATACAGCTCTGAACACCTCCTCCCCACCACACACACACAACACTCCTACTCCAAGACGCTTGATACATATGGATCCAGAGCTGCATATTATGCGACACAGGTTACCATGGTAATCAGACATAAACTGTTAGAGAATGGGAGATGGATGACTCTTCACAAGATGTTTTCTATTGAAACTTTATTTAGGGATCTGAAACCAGTGCCAGAGAGGAGGGAGATGAAAGAAAACATGTTTGTGCTTTCTGGTGTTTTATCAGTGACCCTGAATGAGCAAAGCTCTTTCCACATAGACAGGAGTAAGGTTTCTCTCCAGTGTATGTGAGCTGGTGTTTAGTCAGAGTGAAATCTTGAGCAAAACTCTTCCCACACTGATCACAGCTATACGGCTTCTCTCCTGTGTGTATGCGTTGGTGTGTAGTCAGGGCTCCTGAATGACTGAAGCTCTTCCCACACTGATCACAGCTATACGGCTTCTCTCCTGTGTGTATGCGTTGGTGTGTAGTCAGGGCTCCTGAATGACTGAAGCTCTTCGCACACTGATCACAGCTATATGGCTTCTCTCCTGTGTGTATGCGTTGGTGTGTAGTCAGGGCTCCTGATTGTTTGAAGCATTTATATGATTTCTCTGATGAGATTTTAAGGTTTTAGATGCAGCGAAACCCTTCCCACACTGAGAGCAGTGGTACGGTTTCTCTCTGGTGTAAATCCCTCTGTTTAGTAAAATTATTCCCACAGTCAGAGCAGCAGTGGTGAGGTTTCTTCCCTATACCTCTCTGCTGGTGTTTCTTGAGGTGTCCTGATCTGGATAGACTCTTCTCTGTCTTGTCAGAATCATGATGTTGTTGAGGCTCCCAGATGATAAGCCCCTCCCACTTAGAGAGCAACGATTAGGTCTGTCCCCTGTGAAACAAAGACATTGAATAGTTAGGTTTTGCAAATATGGGTCCATAAACAGATGGGTTGTTCCACGAAATGAATGCCTTTGTGTCCCTTTGATATTTTTTCTTTCGAAATTGTGCACCAATATTCAATTTTAAATCTCTGTTATATTTAATAAAGTACCCTTTAATACAGAACACATGGAGAATTAGATTAATCAGATGTTTAATATGAAGAAAGACTTGGTAAAGTGACACGATGCAGCATTTAGGTCCTTCTGTCAACCCTGTGTAACTTCTAGAAAGATTATAACCCACCTAATACAGAGTTTGGTTTTTCAATTGAATGGTGCTTTTATGTAGTTTCATAGGAGTGGTGTTTTGTGTTTGTTACATGCACAGCACCTTACTAACTTTCCTCAGGTTTTCCGTCGTCGATGCCATCCTATTACAGTACAGCACATTCATGGCATTAGTATCTGTCATTGGATGGTGTTATTGTCAGGCATTTGGTTTTACAATAATGGA
The DNA here is from genome assembly GCF_016432855.1 of Salvelinus namaycush. Lineage (NCBI taxonomy): Eukaryota > Metazoa > Chordata > Actinopteri > Salmoniformes > Salmonidae > Salvelinus > Salvelinus namaycush. The sequence goes on along the minus strand of NC_052308.1, from coordinate 77,165,550 downwards.
AGTGGGAATTTAGGGTATGTCCCAAATGGCAACCTATTGTCTATGGGTCCTGGTCTAAAGTAGAGCACTACATGCTGAAGGGGGTATATTTGGGATGGAATCTCAGTGTTAAATGTTGTGTTTTCTTGGTGCTATACATCGGTGTTCTCCCCAAATAATAGAAGAGGCCCTGCGCCACCTTGTGGACTGGCTACGCCACTATGTAAACACTTAAAAAAAACATTATTTGTTTTCATAAACCAGGTTTCTATCCAACCTAGACAAGGTGGGATCTTTTTGTGTCTGTAAAATTAACTACGCAAGAAATGTCAGTGGAAACGCTTTTATGCACAAATATTGATATAATAGCAGTCATATCAAAGTAAACTTAGTCACGCGATGACATGTTGTGTGGTCCTCTCACTAAGACTCATTGGGAAACCATGCAGTTTATTAGGCTACAGATGAAATAAATTCACACTTCACACGGAGGCCAGGAATGACCCAGGATCAGTGTTTAGGAGCAACTTCTCCATACACCTAGAAAGGCAAGGATGAGCACTGAGTGATCATGATTACTACCATCATTGCAATGCTGCAGTTTTACACTATGAAGCCTTGTGGCAAGTCTCTACTTTGCAATATGTATAACCCTTTTGTTTCAGAGTTACTGTGAAGTCAGTCCAAAGGCCAGCAGATGGCGATATTCAGTAGTTTCATCTTGCCATCCAAAGGAAATGTATGCAGCCGTGTCCCCCGTGGACCGGTTCGTACATTAAACATTCTCCAGTTCAGGCTGCAAAGGTGTCAATTTCCTCCTTAACTGGATTTAATGGTGAGGAGGGAAAACATTTAGAAAATATGCATACTTTATTTATGAAACACCATTTTCCTCTATCGTAGAGTAGTTAATGCTAGTCCTTGATGTTATGTATTGCGTTTAGCCAATCATGTTGCAGCAGTCTGTTCTTTTTTAATTGTATTGGCTGATTGCATCCAACTGAGGTGCATACACCACAACCTACTGTACTCCCGTGACACATTGATACAAAAAGAGAGACTTGAGATGGTGGTGGGTGGGGGGGACTAGCAGCTAACCCTACACCCATTAAAACCTCACCACTATACCAACTAACCCTACACCCATTAAAACCTCACCACTATACCAACTAACCCTACACCCATTAAAACCTCACCACTATACCAACTAACCCTACACCCATTAAAACCTCACCACTATACCAACTAACTCTACACCCATTAAAACCTCACCACTATACCAACTAACCCTACACCCATTAAAACCTCACCACTATACCAACTAACCCTACACCCATTAAAACCTCACCACTATACCAACTAACCCTACACCCATTAAAACCTCACCACTATACCAACTAACCCTACACCCATTAAACCTCACCACTATACCAACTAACCCTACACCCATTAAAACCTCACCACTATACCAACTAACCCTACACCCATTAAAACCTCACCACTATACCAACTAACCCTACACCCATTAAAACCTCACCACTATACCAACTAACCCTACACCCATTAAAACCTCACCACTATACCAACTAACCCTACACCCATTAAAACCTCACCACTATACCAACTAACCCTACACCCATTAAAACCTCACCACTATACCAACTAACCCTACACCCATTAAAACCTCACCACTATACCAACTAACCCTACACCCATTAAACCTCACCACTATACCAACTAACCCTACACCCATTAAAATCTCACCACTATACCAACTAACCATACACCCATTAAAACCTCACCACTATACCAACTAACCCTACACCCATTAAAACCTCACCACTATACTAACTAACCCTACACCCATTAAAACCTCACCTCTATACCAACTAACCCTACACCCATTAAAACCTCACCACTATACCAACTAACCCTACACCCATTAAAAATCTCACCACTATACCAACTAACCCTACACCCATTAAACCTCACCACTATACCAACTAACCCTACACCCATTAAAATCTCACCACTATTCCAACTATGGTGGTGGAAAATGGTGTTTCAGAAAGTACACACAGTTTCCCTGTTGTTTTTTTATTCTGCCTTCTCGCCATTAAATCAAGTTAAAGGGGAAGTTAAGCTAAAAGCCCACATTTCCCACGTGATTCCATACATTGAAACTAGTTAGGTGGAGTTCTCCTCTCGCAGGGGTGTCAAACTCATTCCACGGAGGGCCTAGTGTCTGCAGGTTTTTGGTTTTTCCTTTCAATAAAGCCCTAGACAACCAGGTGTGGGGAGTTCCTAACTAATTAGTGATGTTAATTCATCAATCAAGTACAAGGGAGGAGCGAAAACCCGCAGACACTCGGCCCCCCGTGGAATGAGTTTGACACCTGTGCCCTACAGTGTAGAACTGGAGAGCTGCTCAAATGAGTCATGTGACGTGTCTTTGTGCGCGGCTCCATTGTCAGCAATTGAGAAAACCGTGAATTGTGGACAAATTACTACATTTATTTAAAGGGTCTGGCCAGATTAGCAATTTTAATCAAAAATACTATATGTTTTAAATCAGGAAATGTGTACTTTCCACCTAAAACAATTGCGATTATTTTATATTATTATTGCATGTGGCCGACTGCAACAACAGGGAGAGAGAGGGAGAAGGCACATTCCACCTAACTAATTTCAATGTATGGAATCACTTAGGAAGTTTGGGATTTTAGGTAAACTTCCCCGTTTATATGGAGGAAATCTACAACTTCGCAGCCTGAATGGAGAATGTTTTATCTACGAATCGGTCCATGGGGATATTAGTGTATAGCGGGGATAAGCATTTCACTGTAGTCTACACCTGTTGTATTGGCCCAATAACGTTTGATTTGATATGAGTAAAACGACTCAATATCGCCATTTGCAGGCCTTTGGGCTACTGTGAAGTATACATTGTCCACCCCTTGACTGTTTTTGTACTGTTACTATAATTTAAAGTTCCACTGAATCTATTGAAACTTTGCATGCTGTATTTTTTTGTGTCTCAAACAAATTGGTTGTCAGGAAAGTGTTCTGGTACTTTGTTTACACACGAATCGCGTAGATTTATCGGAAATGTATAGGATGCGTTCGTAAATTCGCTCTGGCTATTTACTCTATTTCAGAGCACTCTCGTCTGAGTTTTGCCAGAGCGCAGAATAACTGATGAATTTACTAAAGCTCAACACCCGTTGAATATGGCTGGTGTCAATAAACGTCGGCAAAAAAGGGTAATTAAATTGTTGCCAGCAGCACAGTTACAATCACCAACCATCAGGATAAAACAGCCTAACCAGCTCTGCTAGGGCGAGTAAAATGGTCAGAGTGAGGTGTTCTCTCATTTGTGTCTGGAAGCTAGCCAGTTAGCTTGGGCGCTTGACTGCCGTTGTGGAGTCTAAACGCTCGGATCAACCCTACTCTGCGAAACGCTTTGTGTTTAAGAACGCCCTGAGCGCACCCTGGCACTCGAGATTGAATTCACGAACACACCCAAAATCTACGTTGTGCGGGTTTCCGTAATCACGTGATATGAGTTTTTACGCAACCCAGCATGGCCGCTACCTAGGAGTAGTCATGGTTCGATCATGACGCGATTTCCACGCAAAAGGAGGCGTTGTCCAACCGGCGGGTTCATTCTTACATTAAACCGGGGAATGAGATCGCACGACCCGTCCTTTTAACTTTACTTTGACGGCATTCTTTTATTCTTGTGTGGTTTTAGCTCAGAGTTTTAATATTATTTTATCAACATGATCAAGAACGGTCACCACACATCGAATGAGCAGGGGATAGAGAGCGGTGCTACGCAGGGAGACTTGGCTTGCAGCCCAGAGAAGAGGAAACGCTCTGTCCGGGTGTGGTGTGATGGGTGGTAAGTCGTGTAGCTACGCCTACTATCCAGCTACCTCGTTATATTAGCTACATGTACAACGTTGCCTAGCTGCGAAAAGGGTTTATATCATTTTCGGTGGTCTGTTGTGTGCATAGTAACCTCAGTAATTGAAGTAACTAGGTAACGTTAGCTAGGCTAGTAACTAACTCTTAGCGTAGCTCTACCAACAATGTAACGTTTTGGTTGATCAACTGTTGATTATAACCACTGAGCTAGATATAACGGCACATCGTTACATCCAGCTTCAGCACAAACTGGCTAACTAGGTATTTTTGCTACTTTGTAAACATGAATTTGAGTGCTGCCTGGCCAAACAAAAGTGTCTACTAATGTGATTATTTTGTGATTTCAATCACAAATGCTCCTAAAGTCAGAGAACTATAGTACCTACTAGCTAGCTATACTGTTTCAGTTGCTACCTTTCTGAGAGAGGGGCTGTGAATGTGCTCACAGCCTGCCAGTGTCGACAAACAGCCAGTACGAACGGAATGATCTCAGCTAGACTTAAGTTTCTGTGCACATGGTTTGCTAAATGTGGTTTCGGTAGGATGTTACGTAACCTTAGCTGTCACTATGATGTATGGATATTGGGGCGGCAGGTGGTAGCCTAGTGGTAAGGTTGTTGGATCGAATCCCTGAGCTAACAAGGTGAACATCTGCCGTTCGGCCTCTGAACAAGGCAGTTATCCCACTGTTCCCCGGTTCTCCTTTGCACCCCAGTATCTCTACTTGCACATTCATCTTCTGCACATCTACCATTCCAGTGTTTAATTGCTGTATTGTAATTACTTCGCCACTATGGCCTATTTATTGCCTTACCTCCCTTATCTTACCTCATTTGCACTGACTGTATATATAATTTTTTCTAATGTATTATTGATTGTGTGTTTGTTTATTCCATGTGTAACGCTGTTGTTGTATGTGTCGAACTGCTTTTGCTTTATTTTGGCCAGGTCGCAGTTGTAAATGAGAACTTGTTCTCAACTAGCCTACCTAGGTGAAATAAATAAAAGTAAATAAAAAGGCCGTCATTGTAAATAAGAATTTGTTCTTAACTGACTTTCCTAGTTAAATAAAGCTTACGGGGAAAAAAATATTTTAAAAAAATATTGGAAATAGCTTGGTACAGTGCAGTTGCTGACTTGCTGCTAGCTAACAATTAGCCTGGTCCCAAATCGGTTTGTGCGTTTGCCTGAGGAATTGCATTGTTATTGTCAAGCTAAACATGCCAATTCCTTGAGGAGTTGGCAATGGAGCAGAAACAGACTGGCACCAGTCTAGTTTTCTACAGCCATAGACAATATCAGTTCTAGCTATGTGTATGGCTATAGCCTTTCTCTTATACAGCTGGCCTGTACAGTAGTTGGCTGGCAACGGTTGGTAGGCCGGAAGAACGGTTATTCATTTGTTGATTGATCTGAAAGTCACTGTTTTAGCTACTTAGATATCAATTTCATGCTATAGAAAGGTATACAGACTAGCGCAAACTAATACCTCTTATTACTGTTATTACCCAACTGTATTTTACTAACTTTAAACATGATGACGAGCCCAGTGGGGCGAAGGCTATGCATGGCAGCACTACTGTATGTTGCAACGTTTGTTTTGTTGTCAGAGGACAATGTGCAGAGTGATATAGCTAGCTACCCAACCCGGTTGGCAAGGAAGTACAAAGTCCACCCTTATCAGTTGACCATAGCGTCACATCTCCTAGTGTGCGACATGTTTGTTTACATTTACGTCATTTAGCGGACCATCTTACCACATTGATGTTTGTTTCCCAAACAAAAACGTTGTTTACTTTCAGCAGTAGCTTGGTATTAGGTCAAGTCAACACCTGTTTTATTCGGTGCATGGGATAAATAACATTTGATTTGATTAGTAGCTAATAGGCCTTTATTCAAGTTTGTAAAATACATTAATGCCTGATAAGGCTCCTACCTGGGTGACGTTTCCCCTAGCTACGGATCATCTCCCCAATCCTAAACTTAACCTTAATGGGGGAAATGCCCAAATGACCCAAGATCAGCGTCTACTCTCGGGGCACCTTCTTCCTCCCTTGATAAGGATGAGGTAGAAGCTCTGTGATCGATGCTGCTGTCTGCCAGGGGGAGAATGACCTGCAGTAACCTTTGTCTCACTATGGATTAGAGAGGAGTCAGGAGAGTAAGTCATTATCCAAGGCCAATAACACGCTCTGATGCCCTTGCTCTGTCTTGGTTCATACTTTACCTGGGTTATATTCATTAACTCAACTTGTCCCATAAAGAAATGTGCTTGTTTTGCTGCAAACCGCTACGGTGTGCACTAAATCAATAGGAAATACCACCCTGGCTTACTATCACTGATTCAACATGGCTGGATAGGGGAAAGTAAAGGATTCTACTACTTAGCTTTCACCTATTAACAGACACCAGATCAGTGATTAGGCTCTTTCAAAGAAGAAGAAGAAGGAGGAGGAAGGAAGGATGCATTCTGAGAGTACTCAAACAGGGCTAGTGTCTCACTCCCGCTCATCCACACCACCTAGTACCTACAGCCTGCATTGTGCTCATCATGGGATGTGTCCAAAATGGCAGCCTATATTGTGCACTTCTTTTGACCAAGGGGCACCTCTTTTGATAAGAGCCCTATAGTGCACTTACTGTAATACTAAATAGCCTATTGTGGGCAGTGTCCCAAACGGAACCCTATTCCCTTTATAATGCACTATTTTTGCCCAGGGCCCATAAGGCTCTGGTTAAATGTAGTGCGCCATGTAGGGTACAGAGTACCATTTGGGTCGCTGACGTGGTCTTGCTGAGTTTACTTGAGGCGAGAGCCGACTGACTCCCACCTCCCCGTTCTCACCTTGTGACTGGTGGTGGCATAGCTATAAACACTGCTCTCACACAGACACTCTGCCCTCGTGGTACCCAGACAGACAGCTAGTTTGTGATAGCTTGTTTTGACATGGCGGTCCAGAATAGTGGGTATAAATAACTAACCAACCGTCTGTCTGTGTACACAGCGATTAGGTATAAATAGCTAACCAACATAGTGAACATGTTGTCCAGTGACAGATACAGCATACGGGTGGCAGAGGGGTCTTTTAGGGGGTGGCAGAGGGGTCTTGTTGGGGTCTTTTAGGGTTGTAGCAGGGGGGTATTTCAGGGGGTGGCAGAGGGGTCTTGTTGGGGTCTTTTAGGGTTGTAGCGGGGGGGTCTTTTAGGGGGTAGCAGAGGGGTCTTGTTGGGGTCTTTTAGGGTTGTAGCAGGGGGATATTTCAGGGGGTGGCCGAGGGGTCTTGTTGGGGTCTTTTAGGGGGTAGCAGAGGGGTCTTGTTGGGGTCTTTTAGGGTTGTAGCAGGGGGATATTTTAGGGGGTGGCAGAGGGGTCTTGTTGGGGTCTTTTAGGGTTGTAGCAGGGGGGTCTTTTGGGGGGTAGCAGAGGGGTCTTGTTGGGGTCTTGTTGGGTTGTAGCAGAGGGGTCTTTTAGGGGGTAGCAGAAGGGTCTTTTAGGGGGTAGCAGAGGGGTCTTGTTGGGGTCTTTTAGGGTTGTAGCAGGGGGGTCTTTTAGGGGGTAGCAGGGGGGTCTTTTAGGGGGTAGCAGGGGGGTCTTAGGGGGTAGCAGGGGGGTCTTAGGGGGTAGCAGAGGGGTCTTAGGGGGTAGAAGAGGGGTCTTTTAGGGTCTTTTAGGGGGTAGCAGAGGGGTCTTTTGGGGTCTTTTAGGGGTAGCAGAGGGGTCTTTTAGGGGGTAGCAGAGGGGTCTTTTAGGGTCTTTTAGGGTGTAGCAGAGGGGTCTTTTAGTAAACCAAACAGAGAGGGGGGAGAGGGAAAGAAAGTGGGCGAGAGCAAGAGATGAGTGATAAGAGTACATGAAAATAAAACAGAAGCACTCAGTGTAATTTGTTACAGCGTACTATGTCCCAAATGGCCCCCTATTTCCTACAGCCTACAGAGTGCACTCAGAATGACTTCTCTACATGGTGGAATGAATTAGAGAGAGTGGCTGTTTGGCCAAAACCCAGCAAGTTATGTGGACAGGACAGACCTATCAGAGGCAGGCTCTCTGTACTATAGTGGCCTATCAGAGGCAGGCTCTCTGTACTATAGTGGCCTATCAGAGGCAGGCTCTCTGTACTATAGTGGCAGTATAAAGGAGAGTTGTTGGTATGCCTGTCTCCTGGTCTTAGCCTAGGGATACTGTCTGTCGTCTTGGTTTCACCTCAGGGATAATTCCCATGGTAATCCTGGGGTTAATTACAGAGAGGAATCAGTACTTACACACATTACAGAGAGAGGATGACACACATACTGCCAGATCCACACATTGTACTTTCCTCGGGCTGAATCCTAACTTGAGAAACGTAACTTGTTGGGTTTAGTGTAAATCCTACCATGGCTGGTAATCATGTGATGGAAGGACAGAAGGAGGACAGAGCAGGCTGTAGGGTTGTGTGGGGTGATGGGTCTGCTGTGTGGTAGGACAGAAGGAGGACAGAGCAGGCTGTAGGGTTGTGTGGGGTGATGGGTCTGCTGTGTGGTAGGACAGAAGGAGGACAGAGCAGGCTGTAGGGTTGTGTGGGGTGATGGGTCTGCTGTGTGGTAGGACAGAAGGAGGACAGAGCAGGCTGTAGGGTTGTGTGGGGTGATGGGTCTGCTGTGTGGTAGGACAGAAGGAGGACAGAGCAGGCTGTAGGGTTGTGTGGGGTGATGGGTCTGCTGTGTGGTAGGACAGAAGGAGGACAGAGCAGGCTGTAGGGTTGTGTGGGGTGATGGGTCTGCTGTGTGGTAGAGAAGGAGGACAGAGCAGGCTGTAGGGTTGTGTGGGGTGATGGGTCTGCTGTGTGGAAGAGAAGGAGGACGGAGCAGGCTGTAGGGTTGTGTGGGGTGATGGGTCTGCTGTGTGGTAGAGAAGGAGGACAGAGCAGGCTGTAGGGTTGTGTGGGGTGATGGGTCTGCTGTGTGGTAGGACAGAAGGAGGACAGAGCAGGCTGTAGGGTTGTGTGGGGTGATGGGTCTGCTGTGTGGTAGGACAGAAGGAGGACAGAGCAGGCTGTAGGGTTGTGTGGGGTGATGGGTCTGCTGTGTGGTAGGACAGAAGGAGGACAGAGCAGGCTGTAGGGTTGTGTGGGGTGATGGGTCTGCTGTGTGGTAGGACAGAAGGAGGACAGAGCAGGCTGTAGGGTTGTGTGGGGTGATGGGTCTGCTGTGTGGTAGGACAGAAGGAGGACAGAGCAGGCTGTAGGGTTGTGTGGGGTGATGGGTCTGCTGTGTGGTAGAGAAGGAGGACAGAGCAGGCTGTAGGGTTGTGTGGGGTGATGGGTCTGCTGTGTGGAAGAGAAGGAGGACGGAGCAGGCTGTAGGGTTGTGTGGGGTGATGGGTCTGCTGTGTGGTAGGACAGAAGGAGGACAGAGCAGGCTGTAGGGTTGTGTGGGGTGATGGGTCTGCTGTGTGGTAGGACAGAAGGAGGACAGAGCAGGCTGTAGGGTTTGTGTGGGGTGATGGGTCTGCTGTGTGGTAGGACAGAAGGAGGACAGAGCAGGCTGTAGGGTTGTGTGGGGTGATGGGTCTGCTGTGTGGTAGGACAGAAGGAGGACAGAGCAGGCTGTAGGGTTGTGTGGGGTGATGGGTCTGCTGTGTGGTAGGACAGAAGGAGGACAGAGCAGGCTGTAGGGTTGTGTGGGGTGATGGGTCTGCTGTGTGGTAGGACAGAAGGAGGACAGAGCAGGCTGTAGGGTTGTGTGGGGTGATGGGTCTGCTGTGTGGTAGACAGAAGGAGGACAGAGCAGGCTGTAGGGTTGTGTGGGGTGATGGGTCTGCTGTGTGGTAAGAGAAGGAGGACAGAGCAGGCTGTAGGGTTGTGTGGGGTGATGGGTCTGCTGTGTGGTAGAGAAGGAGGACAGAGCAGGCTGTAGGGTTGTGTGGGGTGATGGGTCTGCTGTGTGGTAGGACAGAAGGAGGACAGAGCAGGCTGTAGGGTTGTGTGGGGTGATGGGTCTGCTGTGTGGTAGGACAGAAGGAGGACAGAGCAGGCTGTAGGGTTGTGTGGGGTGATGGGTCTGCTGTGTGGTAGGACAGAAGGAGGACAGAGCAGGCTGTAGGGTTGTGTGGGGTGATGGGTCTGCTGTGTGGGAGGACAGAAGGAGGACAGAGCAGGCTGTAGGGTTGTGTGGGGTGATGGGTCTGCTGTGTGGGAGGACAGAAGGAGGACAGAGCAGGCTGTAGGGTTGTGTGGGGTGATGGGTCTGCTGTGTGGTAGGACAGAAGGAGGACAGAGCAGGCTGTAGGGTTGTGTGGGGTGATGGGTCTGCTGTGTGGTAGGACAGAAGGAGGACAGAGCAGGCTGTAGGGTTGTGTGGGTGATGGGTCTGCTGTGTGGTAGGACAGAAGGAGGACGGAGCAGGCTGTAGGGTTGTGTGGGGTGATGGGTCTGCTGTGTGGTAGGACAGAAGGAGGACGGAGCAGGCTGTAGGGTTGTGTGGGGTGATGGGTCTGCTGTGTGGGAGGACAGAAGGAGGACAGAGCAGGCTGTAGGGTTGTGTGGGGTGATGGGTCTGCTGTGTGGGAGGACAGAAGGAGGACAGAGCAGGCTGTAGGGTTGTGTGGGGTGATGGGTCTGCTGTGTGGTAGGACAGAAGGAGGACAGAGCAGGCTGTAGGGTTGTGTGGGTGATGGGTCTGCTGTGTGGTAGGACAGAAGGAGGACAGAGCAGGCTGTAGGGTTGTGTGGGGTGATGGGTCTGCTGTGTGGTAGGACAGAAGGAGGACAGAGCAGGCTGTAGGGTTGTGTGGGGTGATGGGTCTGCTGTGTGGTAGGACAGAAGGAGGACGGAGCAGGCTGTAGGGTTGTGTGGGGTGATGGGTCTGCTGTGTGGTAGGACAGAAGGAGGACGGAGCAGGCTGTAGGGTTGTGTGGGGTGATGGGTCTGCTGTGTGGTAGGACAGAAGGAGGACGGAGCAGGCTGTAGGGTTGTGTGGGGTGATGGGTCTGCTGTGTGGTAGGACAGAAGGAGGACGGAGCAGGGCTGTAGGGTTGTGTGGGTGATGGGTCTGCTGTGTGGTAGGACAGAAGGAGGACGGAGCAGGCTGTAGGGTTGTGTGGGGTGATGGGTCTGCTGTGTGGTAGGACAGAAGGAGGACACAGCAGGCTGTAGGGTTGTGTGGGGTGATGGGTCTGCTGTGTGGAAGAAGGAGGACAGAGCAGGCTGTAGGGTTGTGTGGGGTGATGGGTCTGCTGTGTGGTAGAGGAGGACAGAGCAGGCTGTAGGGTTGTGTGGGGTGATGGGTCTGCATGTGTGGTAGGACAGAAGGAGGACAGAGCAGGCTGTAGGGTTGTGTGGGGTGATGGGTCTGCTGTGTGGTAGGCCAGAAGGAGGAACAGAGCAGGCTGTAGGGTTGTGTGGGGTGATGGGTCTGCTGTGTGGTAGAGGAGGACAGAGCAGGCTGTAGGGTTGTGTGGGGTGATGGGTCTGCTGTGTGGTAGAGGAGGACAGAGCAGGCTGTAGGGTTGTGTGGGGTGATGGGTCTGCTGTGTGGAAGGACAGAAGGAGGACAGAGCAGGCTGTAGGGTTGTGTGGGGTGATGGGTCTGCTGTGTGGTAGGACAGAAGGAGGACGGAGCAGGCTGTAGGGTTGTGTGGGGTGATGGGTCTGCTGTGTGGTAGAGGAGGACAGAGCAGGCTGTAGGGTTGTGTGGGGTGATGGGTCTGCTGTGTGGTAGAGGAGGACAGAGCAGGCTGTAGGGTTGTGTGGGGTGATGGGTCTGCTGTGTGGTAGAGGAGGACAGAGCAGGCTGTAGGGTTGTGTGGGGTGATGGGTCTGCTGTGTGGTAGAGGAGGACGGAGCAGGCTGTAGGGTTGTGTGGGGTGATGGGTCTGCTGTGTGGTAGAGGAGGACAGAGCAGGCTGTAGGGTTGTGTGGGGTGATGGGTCTGCTGTGTGGTAGGACAGAAGGAGGACAGAGCAGGCTGTAGGGTTGTGTGGGGTGATGGGTCTGCTGTGTGGTAGGACAGAAGGAGGACAGAGCAGGCTGTAGGGTTGTGTGGGGTGATGGGTCTGCTGTGTGGTAGAGGAGGACAGAGCAGGCTGTAGGGTTGTGTGGGGTGATGGGTCTGCTGTGTGGTAGGACAGAAGGAGGACAGAGCAGGCTGTAGGGTTGTGTGGGGTGATGGGTCTGCTGTGTGGTAGGACAGAAGGAGGACAGAGCAGGCTGTAGGGTTGTGTGGGGTGATGGGTCTGCTGTGTGGTAGAGAAGGAGGACAGAGCAGGCTGTAGGGTTGTGTGGGGTGATGGGTCTGCTGTGTGGTAGGACAGAAGGAGGACAGAGCAGGCTGTAGGGTTGTGTGGGGTGATGGGTCTGCTGTGTGGTAGGACAGAAGGAGGACAGAGCAGGCTGTAGGGTTGTGTGGGGTGATGGGTCTGCTGTGTGGTAGAGGAGGACAGAGCAGGCTGTAGGGTTGTGTGGGGTGATGGGTCTGCTGTGTGGTAGGACAGAAGGAGGACGGAGCAGGCTGTAGGGTTGTGTGGGGTGATGGGTCTGCTGTGTGGTAGGACAGAAGGAGGACGGAGCAGGCTGTAGGGTTGTGTGGGGTGATGGGTCTGCTGTGTGGTAGGACAGAAGGAGGACAGAGCAGGCTGTAGGGTTGTGTGGGGTGATGGGTCTGCTGTGTGGTAGGACAGAAGGAGGACGGAGCAGGCTGTAGGGTTGTGTGGGGTGATGGGTCTGCTGTGTGGTAGGACAGAAGGAGGACGGAGCAGGCTGTAGGGTTGTGTGGGGTGATGGGTCTGCTGTGTGGTAGGACAGAAGGAGGACAGAGCAGGCTGTAGGGTTGTGTGGGGTGATGGGTCTGCTGTGTGGTAGGACAGGAGGAGGACAGAGCAGGCTGTAGGGTTGTGTGGGGTGATGGGTCTGCTGTGTGGTAGGACAGAAGGAGGACCGAGCAGGCTGTAGGTGTTGTGGGGTGATGGGTCTGCTGTGTGGTAGGACAGAAGGAGGACGGAGCAGGCTGTAGGTTGTGTGGGGTGATGGGTCTGCTGTGTGGTAGGACAGAAGGAGGACAGAGCAGGCTGTAGTGTTGTGTGGGGTGATGGGTCTGCTGTGTGGTAGGACAGAAGGAGGACGGAGCAGGCTGTAGGGTTGTGTGGGGTGATGGGTCTGCTGTGTGGTAGGACAGAAGGAGGACAGAGCAGGCTGTAGGGTTGTGTGGGGTGATGGGTCTGCTGTGTGGTAGGACAGAAGGAGGACGGAGCAGGCTGTAGGGTTGTGTGGGGTGATGGGTCTGCTGTGTGGTAGGACAGAAGGAGGACGGAGCAGGCTGTAGGGTTGTGTGGGGTGATGGGTCTGCTGTGTGGTAGGACAGAAGGAGGACGGAGCAGGCTGTAGGGTTGTGTGGGGTGATGGGTCTGCTGTGTGGTAGGACAGGAAGGAGGACAGAGCAGGCTGTAGGGTTGTGTGGGGTGATGGGTCTGCTGTGTGGTAGGACAGGAAGGAGGACAGAGCAGGCTGTAGGTTGTGTGGGGTGATGGGTCTGCTGTGTGGTAGGGACAGGAGGAGGACAGAGCAGGCTGTAGGGTTGTGTGGGGTGATGGGTCTGCTGTGTGGTAGGACAGAAGGAGGACAGGAGCAGGCTGTAGGGTTGTGTGGGGTGATGGGTCTGCTGTGTGGTAGGACAGAAGGAGGACAGGAGCAGGCTGTAGGGTTGTGTGGGGTGATGGGTCTGCTGTGTGGTAGGACAGAAGGAGGACAGAGCAGGCTGTAGTGTTGTGTGGGTGATGGGTCTGCTGTGTGGTAGGACAGAAGGAGGACAGAGCAGGCTGTAGGTTGTGTGGGGTGATGGGTCTGCTGTGTGGTAGGACAGAAGGAGGACAGAGCAGGCTGTAGGGTTGTGTGGGTGATGGGTCTGCTGTGTGGTAGGACAGAAGGAGGACAGAGCAGGCTGTAGGGTTTTGTGGGTGGGTGATGGGTCTGCTGTGTGTAGGACAGAAGGAGGACGGAGCAGGCTGTAGGGTTGTGTGGGTGATGGGTCTGCTGTGTGGTAGGACAGAAGGAGGACAGAGCAGGCTGTAGGGTTGTGTGGGTGATGGGTCTGCTGTGTGTAGAGAAGGAGGACAGAGCAGGCTGTAGGGTTGTGTGGGGTGATGGGTCTGCTGTGTGGAAGAGAAGGAGGACGGAGCAGGCTGTAGGGTTGTGTGGGGTGATGGGTCTGCTTTGTGGTAGAGAAGGAGGACAGAGCAGGCTGTTAGGGTTGTGTGGGGTGATGGGTCTGCTGTGTGGTAGGACAGAAGGAGGACAGAGCAGGCTGTAGGGTTGTGTGGGGTGATGGGTCTGCTGTGTGGTAGGACAGAAGGAGGACAGAGCAGGCTGTAGGGTTGTGTGGGGTGATGGGTCTGCTGTGTGGTAGGACAGAAGGAGGACAGAGCAGGCTGTAGGGTTGTGTGGGGTGATGGGTCTGCTGTGTGGTAGGACAGAAGGAGGACAGAGCAGGCTGTAGGGTTGTGTGGGGTGATGGGTCTGCTGTGTGGTAGGACAGAAGGAGGACAGAGCAGGCTGTAGGGTTGTGTGGGGTGATGGGTCTGCTGTGTGGTAGAGAAGGAGGACAGAGCAGGCTGTAGGGTTGTGTGGGGTGATGGGTCTGCTGTGTGGAAGAGAAGGAGGACGGAGCAGGCTGTAGGGTTGTGTGGGGTGATGGGTCTGCTGTGTGGTAGAGAAGGAGGACAGAGCAGGCTGTAGGGTTGTGTGGGGTGATGGGTCTTGCTGTGTGGTAGGACAGAAGGAGGACAGAGCAGGCTGTAGGGTTGTTGTGGGGTGATGGGTCTGCTGTGTGGTAGGACAGAAGGAGGACAGAGCAGGCTTGTAGGGTTGTGTGGGGTGATGGGTCTGCTGTGTGGTAGGACAGAAGGAGGACGGAGCAGGCTGTAGGGTTGTGTGGGGTGATGGGTCGCTGTGTGGGTAGGACAGAAGGAGGACAGAGCAGGCTGTAGGGTTGTGTGGGGTGATGGGTCTGCTGTGTGGGAGGACAGAAGGAGGACAGAGCAGGCTTGTAGGGTTGTGTGGGGTGATGGGTCTGCTGTGTGGTAGGACAGAAGGAGGACAGAGCAGGCTGTAGGTTGTGTGGGGTGATGGGTCTGCTGTGTGGTAGGACAGAAGGAGGACAGAGCAGGCTGTAGGGTTGTGTGGGGTGATGGGTCTGCTGTGTGGTAGGACAGAAGGAGGACAGAGCAGGCTGTAGGGTTGTGTGGGGTGATGGGTCTGCTGTGTGGTAGGACAGAAGGAGGACGGAGCAGGCTGTAGGGTTGTGTGGGGTGATGGGTCTGCTGTGTGGTAGGACAGAAGGAGGACAGAGCAGGCTGTAGGGTTGTGTGGGGTGATGGGTCTGCTGTGTGGGAGGACAGAAGGAGGACAGAGCAGGCTGTAGGGTTGTGTGGGTGATGGGTCTGCTGTGTGGGTATTGTGGGGTGATGGGTCTGCTGTGTGGTGGACAGAAGGAGGACAGAGCAGGCTGTAGGGTTGTGTGGGGTGATGGGTCTGCTGTGTGGTAGGACAGAAGGAGGACAGAGCAGGCTGTAGGGTTGTGTGGGTGATGGGTCTGCTGTGTGGTAGGACAGAAGGAGGACGGAGCAGGCTGTAGGGTTGTGTGGGGTGATGGGTCTGCTGTGTGGTAGGACAGAAGGAGGACGGAGCAGGCTGTAGGGTTGTGTGGGTGATGTGTCTGCTGTGTGGTAGGACAGAAGGAGGACGGAGCAGGCTGTAGGGTTGTGTGGGGTGATGGGTCTGCTGTGTGGTAGGACAGAAGGAGGACGGAGCAGGCTGTAGGGTTGTGTGGGGTGATGGGTCTGCTGTGTGGTAGGACAGAAGGAGGACGGAGCAGGCTGTAGGGTTGTGTGGGTGATGGGTCTGCTGTGTGGTAGGACAGAAGGAGGACGGAGCAGGCTGTAGGGTTGTGTGGGGTGATGGGTCTGCTGTGTGGTAGGACAGAAGGAGGACAGAGCAGGCTGTAGGGTTGTGTGGGGTGATGGGTCTGCTGTGTGGTAGGACAGAAGGAGGACAGAGCAGGCTGTAGGGTTGTGTGGGGTGATGGGTCTGCTGTGTGGTAGGACAGAAGGAGGACAGAGCAGGCTGTAGGGTTGTGTGGGGTGATGGGTCTGCTGTGTGGTAGGACAGAAGGAGGACAGAGCAGGCTGTAGGGTTGTGTGGGGTGATGGGTCTGCTGTGTGGTAGGACAGAAGGAGGACAGAGCAGGCTGTAGGGTTGTGTGGGGTGATGGGTCTGCTGTGTGGTAGGACAGAAGGAGGACAGAGCAGGCTGTAGGGTTGCTGTGGGGTGATGGGTCTGCTGTGTGGTAGGACAGAAGGAGGACAGAGCAGGCTGTAGGGTTGTGTGGGTGATGGGTCTGCTGTGTGGTAGAGAAGGAGGACAGAGCAGGCTGTAGGGTTGGTGTGGGTGATGGGTCTGCTGTGTGGTAGGACAGAAGGAGGACAGAGCAGGCTGTAGGGTTGTGTGGGTGATGGGTCTGCTGTGTGGTAGGACAGAAGGAGGACCAGAGCAGGCTTAGGGTTGTGTTGGGGTGATGGGTCTGCTGTGTGGTAGGACAGAAGGCAGGACAGGAGCAGGCTGTAGGGTTGTGTTGGGGTGATGGTCTGCTGTGTGAGGACAGAAGGCGGACAGAGCAGGCTGTAGGTTGGTGTGGGGTGATTGGTCTGCTGTGTGGTAGGACAGGAAGGAGGGAACAGAGCAGGCTGTCGGGTGTGTGGGGTGATGGGTCTGCTGGTGGTAGGAAGGAGGACAGAGCAGGCTTTTGTAGGGTTCTGGTGTGGGGTGATGGGTCTGCTGTGTGGTAGGACAGAAGGAGGACCAGCAGAGGCTGTCGGGTTGTGTGGGGGTGATGGGTCTGCTGTGTGGTAAGGACAGAAGCGAGGACAGAGCAGGCTGTAGGGTTGTGTGGGGTGATGGGTCTGCTGTGTGGTAGGAAGGAGGACAGAGCAGGCTGTAGGGTTGTGTGGGGTGATGGGTCTGCTGTGTGGTAGGACAGAAGGAGGACAGAGCAGGCTGTAGGGTTGTGTGGGGTGATGGGTCTGCTGTGTGGTAGGACAGAAGGAGGACAGAGCAGGCTGTAGGGTTGTGTGGGGTGATGGGTCTGCTGTGTGGTAGAAGGAGGACGAGCAGGCTGTAGGGTTGGTGGGGTGATGGGTCTGCTGTGTGGTACAGAAGGAGGACGGAGCAGGCTGTAGGGTTGTGTGGGGTGATGGGTCTGCTGTGTGGTAGGACAGAAGGAGGACAGAGCAGGCTGTAGGGTTGTGTGGGGTGATGGGTCTGCTGGTGGTAGAGGAGGAGAGCAGGCTGTAGGGTTGTGTGGGGTGATGGGTCTGCTGTGTGGTAGAAGGAGGACGGAGCAGGCTGTAGGGTTGTGTGGGGTGATGGGTCTGCTGTGTGGTAGGACAGAAGGAGGACAGAGCAGGCTGTAGGGTTGTGTGGGTGTGATGGGTCTGCTGTGTGGTAGGACGAAGAGGACAGAGCAGGCTGTAGGGTGTGTGGGGTGATGGGTCTGCTGGTGTGGTAGGACAGAAGGAGGACAGAGCAGGCTGTAGGGTTGTGGGGGTGATGGTGTCTGCTGTGTGGTAGGACGAAGGAGGACAGAGCAGGCTGTAGGGTTGTGTGGGGTGATGGGTCTGCTGTGTGGGTAGGACAGAAGGAGGACAAGCAGGCTGTAGGGTTGTGTGGGGTGATGGGTCTGCTGTGTGTAGGTACAGAAGGAGACAGAGCAGGCTGTGGGTTGTGTGGGGTGATGGGTTCGCTGTGTGGTTAGAGGACAGAGCAGGCTGTAGGGTGTGTGTGGGGTGATGGGTCTGCTGTGTTGGTAGAGGAGGACAGAGCAGGCTGTAGGGTTTGTGGGGTGATGGGTCTGCTGTGTCGGTAGGACAGAAGGAGGACGGAGCAGGACTGTAGGGTTGTGTGGGTGATGGGTCGCTGTGTGTAGGCCAGAAGGAGGACCAGAGCAGGCTGTAGGGTTGTGTGGGGTGCTGGAGTCTGCTGTGTGGTAGGATCAGAAGGAGGACAGAGCAGGCTGTAGGGTCTGTGTGGGGTGATGGGTCTGCTGTGTGGTAGGAAGGAAGGAGGACGGCAGCAGGCGTAGGGTTGTGTGGGGTGATGGGTCTGCTGTGTGGTTAGGACAGAAGGAGGACAGAGCAGGCTGTAGTGTTGTGTGGGGTGATGGGTCTGCTGTGTGGTAGGACAGAAGGAGGACAGAGCAGGCTGTAGGGTTGTGTGGGGTGATGGGTCTGCTGTGTGGTAGGACAGGAGGAACAGAGCAGGCTGTAGGGTTGTTTGGTGTGAATGGGTCTGCTGTGTGGTAGGACAGAAGGAGGACAGAGCAGGCTGTAGGGTTGTGTGGGTGATGGGTCTGCTGTGTGGTAGGACAGAAGGAGGACAGAGCAGGCTCGTAGGGTTGTGTGGGGTGATGTGTCTGCTGGTGTGGTAGGACAGAAGGAGGACAGAGCAGGCTGTAGGGTTGTTGTGGGTGATGGGTCTCTGCTGTGTGGTAGACGAAGGAGGACAGAGCAGGCTGTAGGGTTGTGTGGGGTGATGGGTCTGCTGTGTGGTAGGACAGAAGGATGACGGAGCAGGCTGTAGGGTTGTGTGGGGTGATGGGGTCTGCTGTGTGGTAGGACAGAAGGAGGAAGAGCAGGCTGTAGGGTTGTGTGTGGGGTGATGGGTCTGCTTGTGTGGTAGGACAGAAGGAGGACGGAGCAGGCTGTAGGGTTGTGTGTGGGTGATGGGTCTGCTGTGTGGTAGGACAGAAGGAGGACAGAGCAGGCTGTAGGGTTGTGTGGGGTGATGGGTCTGCTGTGTGGTAGGACAGAAGGAGGACGGAGCAGGCTGTAGGGTTGTGTGGGTGATGGGTCTGCTGTGTGGTAGGACAGAAGGAGGACAGAGCAGGCTGTAGGGTTGTGTGGGGTGATGGGTCTGCTGTGTGGTAGGACAGAAGGAGGACAGAGCAGGCTGTAGGGTTGTGTGGGGTGATGGGTCTGCTGTGTGGTAGGACAGAAGGAGGACAGAGCAGGCTGTAGGGGTGTGGGGTGATGGGTCTGCTGTGTGGTAGGACAGAAGGAGGACCCTCCCCACATACCTCCCCACACACACCTCCACACACACCTCCCCACATACCTCCCCACACACACCTCCACACACACACCGGCCCACACACACCTCCCCACAAATCTCCCCACACACACCTCCCACACACACTCCCCAACACCACTCCCCACACAGACATCCCACACCACACCTCCCCACAATCACCTCCCCACACACACCCGGCCCACACACACCTCCCCAAACACCTCCCCACACACACCTCCCCACACACACCTCCCCACACACACCTCCCCACACACATCCCCACCACACACCTCCCCACACACATGCCCACACACCACTCCCACACAGCTCCCCCACACACCTCCCCACACACCTCCCCACACACCTCCCACACACCTCCCCAAACAGACACCCACACACACCTCCCCACACACATCCCCACACACACCTCCCACACACACATTCACAAAACACACTCCCCACACACAACCTCCCCACACATTCCCCACACACACCTCCCCGCACACACATTCCCACACACACCCTCCACAACACATCTCCCACACACACCTCCCCACACACACCCTCCCCACACACACAGACACCCACCACACACACATCCCCACACACACCGCCCCACACACATCCACACACACACTCCCCAACAGACATCCCCACACACACCTCCCCACACAGACACCTCCCCACACAGATACACACTCTGGACTCATCGTTACAATCCCCATTTCCTCTTTCGCCGAATCCAAAAGTACAGGGACAGTCGAAGCAACCATTGATGTCTACACCTCTCCTCTAGTGATTCCCTAACCTCTCCTCCAGTGACTCCCTAACCTCTCCTCCAGTGATTCCCTAACCTCTCCTCCAGTGATTCCCTAACCTGTCCTCCAGTGATTCCCTAACCTCTCCTCCAGTGACTCCCTAATCTCTCCTCCAGTGACTCCCTAACCTCTCCTCCAGTGTCTCCCTAACCTCTCCTCCAGTGACTCCCTAACCTCTCCTCCAGTTATTCTAAACTCTCTCCAGGAATCCTAATCCTCTCCTCCAGTGACTCCCTAACCTCTCCTCCAGTGATCCCAACCTCTCTCCCGTGACTCCCTAACCTCTCCTCCAGTGACTCCCAACCTCTCCTCCAGTGACTCCCTAACCTCGCCTCCAGTGATTCCCTAACCTCTCCTCCAGTGACTCCCTAACCTCTCCTCCAGTGATTCCCTAACCTCTCCTCCAGTGATTCCCTAACCACTCCTCCAGTGATTCCCTAACCTCTCCTAACCTCTCCTCCAGTGACTCCCTAACCTCTCCGAATATCTCCTCCAGTACCTTAAGACAGTCCACATATTCAATGTCTTCCAGAACAAACGTAGCTGAATTAAGGAATGAAAGGCTTGATGATCAGGTGACCATTTGAATCAGCTGTGCTTGTTGTAGAATACATCAAAGCAGAGGACTGTCTGGGGGTACTAGATGAGAGGTTGGGGAATCACACAGCTAAACTGAGACCCTAGCCTCACACACGGCTGTTGATGTTTCTTCTACATGAATACATATAATCACATTGACACAATTTACACAGAATAATATCATTATCCACCCCCCTCCCCACCTACACATAGAATACTATCATTATCACCCCCCTCCCCACCTACACATAGAATACTATCATTATCACCCCCTTCCCCACCTACACATAGAATACTATCATTATCACCCCCCTCCCCACCTACACATAGAATAATATCATATCCACCCCCCTCCCACCTACACATAGAATAATATCATTATCACCCCCCTCCCCACCTACACATAGAATATTATCATTATCACCCCCCTATCCACCTACACATAGAATAATATCATTATCCACCCCCCCCACCAAACATAGAATAATATCATTATCACTACCTCCCCCCTCCCCACTACACATAGAATAATATCATTATCCACCTACACATAGAATTATACATTATCACCCCCTCCCACCTACACATAGAATAATATCATTATCACCCCTCCCCCTCCACCTACACATAGAATATATCATTATCCCCCTCCCCCACCTACACATAGAATAATATCATTATCCACCCCCCTCCCCCCTCCCCACCTACAATAGAATAATATCATTATCACCCCCTCCCCCTCCCACCTACAATAGAATAATATCATTATCCCCCCTCCCAACTACACATAGAATAATATCATATCCACCCCCTCCACCCACACATAGAATACATAATTACACCCCCTCTCCACCTACACATAGAAAATATCATTATCCACCCCTCCCCACCTACACATAGAAACTATCATTATCCACCCCCTCCCCACCTACAAATAGAATAATATCATTATCACCCCCTCCCCATCTACACATAGAATAATATCATTAACACCCAACTCCCCACCTACACATAGAATACTATCATTATCACCCCCCTCCCCACCTACACATAGAATAATACATTAACACCCCCCTGCCCACCTACACATAGAATAATATCATTATCACCCCCCTGCCACCTACACATAGAATAATATCATTATCACCCCCTCCCCACCTACACATAGAATACATCATTATCACCCCCCTTCCCACCTACACATAGAATACTATCATTATCACCCCCCTCCCCTCCCCACCTACACATAGATACATCATTATCACCCCTCCCCATCTACACATAGAATAATATCATAACACCAACTCCCCACCTACACATAGAATACTATCATTATCCACCCCCCTCCCACCAACACATAGAATAATATCATTATCACTCCCCCGCCCCACCTACATATAGAATACTATCATTATCCACCCCCCTCCCCACAAACACATAGAATATTCATTATCACTCCCCCTCCCCACCTACACATAGAATAATATCATTATCACCCCCCTCCCCACAACACATAGAATAATATCATTATCACTCCCCTCCCCACTACACATAGAATAATATCATTATCCCCCCCCTCCCACCTACACATAGAATAATATCATTATCCATCCCCCTCCCCACCTACACAATAGAATAATATCATTATCCCCCCCTCCCCCCTCCCCACCTACACATAGAATAATATAATTATCCACCCCCCTCCCCACCAACACATAGAATAATATCATTATCACTCCCCCTCCCCACCTACACATAGATAATATCATATCACTCCCCCTCCCCACCAACACATAGAATAATATCATTACACTCCCCTCCCCACCTACACATAGAATAATATCATTATCACCCAACTCCCCACCTACCACATAGAATACTATCATTATCCACCCCTCCCCACCAACACATAGAATAATATCATTATCACTCCCCGCCCCACCTACATATAGAATACTATCATTATCCACCCCCCTCCCCACCTACCATAGAATAATATAATTACCCACCCCCCTCCCCACCAACACATAGAATAATATCATTATCACTCCCCCTCCACCTACACATAGAATAATATCATTATCACCCCCCTCCCCACCAACACATAGAATATATCATTATCACTCCCCCGCCCCACCTACATATAGAATACTATCATATCCACCCCCCTCCCCACCTACACATAGAATAATATAATTACCCACCCCCTCCCCACCAACACATAGAATAATATCATTATCACATCCCCCTCCCCACCTACACATAGAATAATATCATTATCACCCTCCCCACCAACACATGAATAATATCATTATCACTCCCCCTCCCCACCTACACATAGAATAATATCATTATCCCCCCTCCCCACCTACAAATAGATAATATCATTATCCATCCCCTCCCCACCTACACATAGAATAATATCATATCACCCCCCTCCCCCCTCCCACCTACACATAGAATATATAATTATCCACCCCCCTCCCCACCAACACATAGAATAATATCATTATCACTCCCCTCCCCACTACACATAGAATAATATCATTATCACTCCCCCTCCCCACCAACACATAGAATAATATCATTATCACTCCCCCTCCCCACCTACACATAGAATAATATCATTATCCCCCCCTCCCCACCTACACATAGAATAATATCATTATCCATCCCCCTCCCCACCTACACATAGAATAATATCATTATCACCCCCCTCCCACCTACACATAGAATAATATAATTATCAACCCCCTCCCCACCTACACATAGAATAATATCATTATCACCCCCTCCCCCACTACACTAGAATAAACATTATCCACCCCCCCCCACCTACACATAGAATAATATCATTATTCACCCCCCTCCCCACCTACACATAGAATATATCATATCACCCCCCTCCCCACCTACACATAGAATAATATCATTATCCACCCCCCTCCCCACCTACATATAGAATAATATCATTATCACCCCCCTCCCACCTACATATAGAATAATATCATATCACCCCCTCCCCACCACATATGAATAATATCATTATCACCCCCCTCCCCACCTACACATAGAATAATATCATTATCCACCCCCCTCCCCACCTACACATAGAATAATATCATTATCACCCCCCTCCCCACTACATATAGAATAATATCATTATCCCCCCCTCCACCTACATATAGAATAACATCATTATCCCCCCCTCCCCACCTACATATAGAATAATATCATTATCACCCCCCTCCCCACCTACATATAGAATAATATCATTATCCCCCCCTGCCACCACATATAGAATAATATCATTATCCCCCCCTCCCCACCTACATATAGAATAATATTATTATCCACCCCCTCCCACCTACATATAGAATAATATCATTATCACCCCCCTCCCCACCTACCATAGAATAATATCATTATCACCCCCCTCCCCACCTACATATAGAATAATATCATTATCCACCCCCCTCCCCACCTACATATAGAATAATATCATTATCCCCCCCCCCCTCCCCACCTACATATAGATAATATCATTATCCCCCCTCCCACACTACACATAGAATAATATCATTATCACCCCTACACCCCCCCACCTACAATAGAATAATATCATTATCCACCCCCTCCCCACGTACATATAGAATAATATCATTATCCACCACCCCCCTCCCCCCCACACAAAGTTGATGATTATTAACATTCTCTTTAAACTCGCACAGATTAGAGGTCTCTGAACATGTAAATGTACGTTCCCTCGGCATGTAACACAGACACACACACACACACACACACACACACACACACACACACACACACACACACACACACACACACACACACACACACACACACACACACACACACACACACACACTCAAATACTCACCAGTACACTGTCCAGTGAGAGCAGTAAAGTTGACAGTTGTTGTGGATTTGAACCCAGGTTGACACTGACAGTAGAAGCTCCCCTGTGTGTTGTAACACGTGGTATTACTTCCACAGGGTGGGGTGCTGTCCCACTCTTTACACTCATCTGTATCAACACATTGTTTTCTTGTTTTGAATATGAAGCCCAGGCCGCAATCTATGGCCTCTAGGTTCCCCAGTAGACTGAAATGAAGACCTGTGAGGAGAGAGAGAGGAGAGGGAAAGGCAGAGAGAGAGAGACAGAGAGACAGAGAGGGAGAGTGAGAGAGAGAGAGAGAGAGAGAGAGAGAGAGAGAGAGAGAGAGAGAGAGAGAGAGAGAGAGAGAGAGAGAGAGAGAGAGAGAGAGAGAGATTCAACCAGTTATTCAACCAGTTTCCTACTAGCCCGGTCTAAAAGTACTAGCCTCGGGCTAGCTTCATTCCCATCCCTGTCAACACTTTGGACCAAGTTGGGATACAATTATTTTTATTATTTTTTACAATTTGTTCCCAAATGGCACTCTGTTCCATAGGCTCGTGTACTATAGACCGATGGGTATAATCACTAGTAATATACTTATTTTCCACATTGCAACTTTAGCTAGGTTACTAAACTGAAGTATAGTAGAGAAGACAGAGATATTATAGCTAGGTTACTAACCTGCAGTATAGGAGAGAAGACATGGATATTATAGCAAGCTTACTAACCTGAAGTATAGGAGAGAAGACATGGATATTATAGCTAGGTTACTAAACTGAAGTATAGGAGAGAAGACAGAGATATTATAACTAGGTTACTAAACTGAAGTATAGGAGAGAAGACAGAGATATTATAGCTAGGTTACTAAACTGAAGTACAGGAGAGAAGACATGGATATTATAGCTAGGTTACTAAACTGAAGTATAGGAGAGAAGACAGAGATTTTATAGCTAGGTTACTAAACTGAAGTATAGGAGAGAAGACATGGATATTATAACTAGGTTACTAAACTGAAGTATAGTAGAGAAGACAGAGATATTATAGCTTGGTTACTAAACATAAAGGGGAGTATCACCCAAAAACTATCTTTTGGTATTTGTTTCATTATGTTTTGCATGTCACTAGTAACGTTGTCAAGATTTTGGACTTTTAAGAAGAGAAGTGTCTCGGCCACATCATTTATGATAATGTATATACAGGAGTCCATGCAAATTATTATGTAACTTGTTAAGCACATTTTTACTACTGAACGTATTTAGGCTTGACATAACAAAAGGGTTGAGTACTTATTGACTCAAGACATTTCAGCTTTTCATTTCAACATACACGCACACACACACACACACACACACGCACACAGAGAGTGAGGGTCTTTATGAAGTTATATAGACTACCTCCCTTCATCAACAGACACTGTCAGAGTTCATCCCTCTCCCTCCTTCTTCTCTCTCTCTCTTTCTTTCTCTCATTCTAAATGTTGGTCTGTCTGTCTGTCTGTCTGTCTGTCTGTCTGTCTGTCTGTCTGTCTGTCTGTCTGTCTGTCTGTCTGTCTGTCTGTCTGTCTGTCTGTCTGTCTGTCTGTCTGTCTGTCTGTCTGTCTGTCTGTCTGTCTGTCTGTCTGTCTGTCTGTTCTGCTGTCTGTCTGTCTGTCTGTCTGTCTTTCTCTCCTTTTTCCATCTTTCTTGACCTCTCCCTCTCTTACTCTCTGCGCCGCCCTCTCTTTTCCCTCCCTGAGACGTGGATGTAGATTAAGGCAGCTCCCTGAAACCTCTCTGATTCATAGGGTGAGTTAAACACGGAAGACACATTTCTGTTGAATAAATTCAGTTGTCAAATGACACTTAGAAAAAAAAAGGTGCTATCTAGAAACAAAAGGGGTCTTCGACTGTCCCCATAGGATAACCATTTGAAGAATCCTTTTTGGTTCCAGGAAGAACTCTTTTGGGTTCCATGTAGAACCCTTTCCACAGGGTTCTACATGAAACACAAAGAGTTCTATATTGAACAAAATGTAAAAACACTTTATGGGGACAGTCAAAGAACCCTTTGGAAGCATTTCTTCTAAGAGTGTAGGTATTCCTTGAACTCCTTCTCTGTTATTTATCTCATGTTTTTGTCAGTAGCTCTCTCTGCCCCTCTCCCACCCCTCCCTGCTTGATCTCTCTCTTCCCCCTCTCCCTCTGTCATATTATGTAATAACACTGTGTTGTAATGATGGCAAAATAGTTAAAGTACAAAAGGGAAAATAAATAAAATCTATATAGGTTGTATTTACAATGGTGTTTGTTATTCACTGGTTGCATTTTCTTTTGGCAACAGGTCACAAATCTGCTGCTGTCATCCTTGTTCGGGCAGTGTTTCCAGCGTGTCACGGTCTTCTGGCCATCGTCGATCCACTTTTATTTTCCATTTGTTTTGTCTGTTTTTCCTACACACCTGGTTCCATTTCCCTCATTAAGTGTTGTGTATTTAACCCTCTGTCCCTCCATGTCTTTGTATGGTATTGTTTGTTATAATGTGCTTGTGCACATGGTTACTGGGCACGTCGGGTTTTGTACCCATGTGGTTTATTCTGATGCCGTTGGTTTTGAATTTAAACTGCTCCGGCTATTACCGAGTTCTGCTCTCCTGCATCTGAGTTCACTGCCACCAGTTACGCACCCCTTTACAGCTGCTGTGATTGCACACTGCGGAATATATGGGAGTTTAAGAAAATTGGATTTGATTTCAAATTCTTTGTGGGTCTGTGTAATCTGAGGGAAATATGTGTCTCTAATATGGTCATACATTTGGCAGGAGGTTAGGAAGTGCAGCTCAGTTTCCACCTCATTTTGTGGGCAGTGTGCACATATCCTGTCTTCTCTTGAGAGCCAGGTCTGCTTTCGGCGGTCTTTCTCAATAGCAAGGCTATGCTCACTCAGTCAAGATGAAGAAGTAGAGAAATCTGTACTCATATCAGACCTGGGTTCAAATACTATTTAAACATTTCAGATCCTTTCATTTCTAGCCTGTCTGAAGTACTGTATGTTTGTACTGTAGACAATATTCTATTGGTTCAATTACAATCAATTACGTTAGGCAAATTCAATAAAGCCCATATTAACTGTTTGCAATATATATCGAGTAGTATTTGAACCCAGCTCTGACTCATTCAGGGACTCTCCAAATAGACATCTAGTGTCAGTCCTGTTACTGATTTGTTTCCTGGAAACAGTGATATTCTGACAGCAATGAATAACAGAACATAACCTGAACATAGTACTACATCCATAACATAACTACCTGAACATAGTACTACATCCATAACATAACTACCTGAATGTACCTTAAATACAGTAACACATAACATAATATGCTAACTTATAGCATAACATATCATAGTAGATAATGTATATTAAAATATTATGTTAACTTAACTGAAAGGCCAATTGCAGTCAAAAATGTGATTTCCCTGTGTTTTATAAATACACTGAGTAG